>NW_028120588.1:0-131134 GCF_965178545.1 Coloeus monedula | reverse complement strand
TCTCTCCCAGGGCAGTGCAGTGGTGCAACGTGTCCCCCAGAAGGAGGCTGGAGCAGCCCAAGGCTTTGTGTGCCAAGGCAGAGGCAGGCAGGACGCAGAGCCATCAGCAAAGGAAGGGGCCCATTGTTACACAGCAGGGCCGCAGAACCAAGGAGATCATTGTGACACTGCACAACCTCATGCAATCAAGGCGTCCGTGTTACGCTACTGAACCTCATGGAGCCAAGGGTCCATTGTGACCCTGCGGAGCCAAGGAGACTGTTGCTGACAGTACCAAAGTTCATGGAACCAAAAGTCCATTGTGACATTGTGGCGCCTCACGGAACCGTGGAGAGCATTATGACACTTTGTTACTATCTGATTTACACCCAGAAAGGGCAAAGAAAAGGAAATCTCTGAGTATAAAAAGGAAAGAACTTTGAAGGTTCAAAATATTCCCAAAGACCAGATTAAAACCAAACGAGATTAAATGTTGGTGCCAAACAAATGGGTATCTCTTTATCTAATGGTAAGAGAGGCAAAGAGAAAGAAGGAGAAAAGTAGAGAAAAGTTAGAAAAGACAAGGTTACTCTAACAAGCACTGGATAAGTCACCACCACACTGTGCTACCTTTGTTGCTGCTGAGACAGGGTGGGGGAAGTGGAGAAGTTTTTGCCTTTTTTTTCCTGCTGTTTGAAGCCTCTTATCTGCCTCTTCTGAAGTCTAGAGCAGTTTGGCTGGAAAGCGGCGGCCCATCCTCCGAGATGCAGGCTCGATGCTTGCAGCTGAACCTGGCTCCGCCTGGGACGAAGGAGCAGGGCTAGGGGTTGCACAACTCCCTCGGGATTTCAGTCCAGGGTGAAGGATTGGGGGGTGCTCCCCAGGCGGGCGGCGTCGGCTCCCGGAGGCCTCAGGGTGCCTCACGGCAGGCGATGGTGGTGGTGGGGGGAAAGGCAAAGGGCGGGGATTCTACCTTTGCTTTTGCCTCCACATTTTGCACCAGTTTTGCCTTCCTTTTTATGGGCCTCAAGGCGGGCTATGCACGGCCCGTACGGCACGTAGTTTCCAGGCGTTCAAAAGTGATTATGATAAGCAGCCATCATGACGAAGCACTTTTGAAGCCTTTCAGGTGTTGAGCAGTGATAATGGCGAAGCGTTTTTTGGCGCCTTTCTCTTAGTATTAGGCTCTTGCACACTTCAGAAGCAAGGGGCCATTGTGACACAGCAGGGCCTTGTATAAGCAAGGGGTCATTGTAGCACGGCAGGGCCTCGTGGAATCAAGGGGATCGTAGTGACACTGTGGGGCTCCAGGAGGCCACGGGGCCATTCTGACTGTGTGGAAGCAAGGATACCGTTGTTACGCTACGGGGCATCATGGAACCGAGGAGGCCATTGTGAAGCAGCTGGGCAACCCGCTGAGACTATTATGACACTTCAAGGCCTTGTGACACTGAAGGGCCATGGTGGAACTGCAGGGCCTCGTGGAACCAGTGAGACCATTGTGACATCACAGGGCCTCATGGGAGCCAGGGGCCATTGTGACACAGCCAGGCCTGACAGAAGCAAGGGGCCATTGTGACACTGCAAGGTCTCACGGAAGCAAAGGGCCAGTGTGCCACAGCCAGGCCTTGTGGAACCAAGGGGCCATTGTGATCCTGGGGAGCCCAATAGAACCAAGGAGCCATTGTGACCCTGCAGCACCTTACGGAATCATGGAGACCCTTGTGACCCTCTGTGACCTCATGGAACCAGTGGGCCATTGTGTTATTCTGCAGCCCCATGGAACCAAGGAAACCATTGTGACACAGCCAGGCCTCGTGGAAGCAAGGGGCCTTTGTGCCGCTGTAGAGCCAAGGAGACCACTGTGCTATTGCTGGGCCTCAGGGGAACAAAATGGTGATGCTGCAGGGCCCCAAGGCTGCAAAGAGCGTGGAACAGGTGTGGTTGGCTTGGCCTCCTGGGGGCCACCTGCCCTGCTCCAGCTGAGCTTGGCATGTTGAGGGGTGCTTCTCCTCTGGCCCTGAAACGCTGGAGTTCCTTGCTTCCTTTCTGTGCGAAAGCACTGTCCTTCTCCTCCAGGGACCCATGGCTGAAATTAGGATTCTACCTCCAAAATTGGATTCTGTCCGAGGATTGTTCCCATGTGAAACCTGCCAGGACAGACAGCTCAGGCTGGCCTTGGCCTCTTAGGGGCCACCTCGCATCTGCCTTCAAAACACGCGGGGGCTGTGCTTCTCTTCCCATGGAATAAAACCATCTTTCAGTCCAGCCATCCATGGCCAAAATTGGGAATCCACCTCTGAAATTCCATATCTCCAAGGAATAGCTCCCCGACAAAAGCTGCCAGGAATGTCCAGCTTCCCTTGGCTTCCTGAGGGCCAGCTCTCATCTGCCTTTGAAACACTGGGCCTCCTCACTTTGCTGCCAATGGAAAAGAACTGTCCTTCTGGGCCAGATGTCCACGGACAAAACTGGGATTTGGCCTCCCAAATTTGCATCTAGCCAAGGATTGCTCCAAGACAAAAGCTGCCAAGACAAACAGGTCTGGCTGGCCTTGGCCTCCTTGAGGCACCACTAATCAGCCTTTGAAACACTGGGGCTCTGCCCTTTCCTTCCTGGGGAGAAGAAGTGTCATTCCCGTCCAGGCACCCACAGCTGAAATGGAATTCCACCTCCAAAACTCCCCGTATGTCCAAGGGTTGCTTTCAGACAGAAGCTGCAAGGACAGACACGTCTGCCTTGCCTTGGCCTCTGGTGGCTGCCTCTCATCTGCCTTCAAAACACTGGGGTTCTGTGGTTTCCTTCCTGTAGAAAAGAACCGACCTTCTTGTCCAGGTGCCCGTGGCCTCGAGCACATGATCACTACAGAGGGACAAAGGAGCTCTGTGCTCAGTGGAGTGGAGACTGAGGACAGTGGAGGAGAGTCCTGGGTGGGCTTGAAGGGTGGTTTCAGACATGGTGGATCCTTTCTAGCTAGTAGAGACCAGCTGGCAAAAGAAAGAATTAATGCCAAGGGCAGCTGGGCAGGTCCAGGCTGGACACAAGGAGAAAGGAATTTCTCTCCCAGGGCAGTGCAGTGGTGCAACGTGTCCCCAGAAGGAGGCTGGAGCAGCCCAAGGCTTTGTGTGCCAAGGCAGAGGCAGGCAGGACGCAGAGCCCATCAGCAAAGGAAGGGGCCCATTGTTACACAGCAGGGCCGCAGAACCAAGGAGATCATTGTGACACTGCACAACCTCATGCAATCAAGGCGTCCGTGTTACGCTACTGAACCTCATGGAGCCAAGGGTCCATTGTGACCCTGCGGAGCCAAGGAGACTGTTGCTGACAGTACCAAAGTTCATGGAACCAAAAGTCCATTGTGACATTGTGGCGCCTCACGGAACCGTGGAGAGCATTATGACACTTTGTTACTATCTGATTTACACCCAGAAGGGCAAAGAAAAGGAAATCTCTGAGTATAAAAAGGAAAGAACTTTGAAGGTTCAAAATATTCCCAAAGACCAGATTAAAACCAAACGAGATTAAATGTTGGTGCCAAACAAATGGGTATCTCTTTATCTAATGGTAAGAGAGGCAAAGAGAAAGAAGGAGAAAAGTAGAGAAAAGTTAGAAAAGACAAGGTTACTCTAACAAGCACTGGATAAGTCACCACCACACTGTGCTACCTTTGTTGCTGCTGAGACAGGGTGGGGGAAGTGGAGAAGTTTTTGCCTTTTTTTTCCTGCTGTTTGAAGCCTCTTATCTGCCTCTTCTGAAGTCTAGAGCAGTTTGGCTGGAAAGCGGCGGCCCATCCTCCGAGATGCAGGCTCGATGCTTGCAGCTGAACCTGGCTCCGCCTGGGACGAAGGAGCAGGGCTAGGGGTTGCACAACTCCCTCGGGATTTCAGTCCAGGGGTGAAGGATTGGGGGGTGCTCCCCAGGCGGGCGGCGTCGGCTCCCGGAGGCCTCAGGGTGCCTCACGGCAGGCGATGGTGGTGGTGGGGGGAAAGGCAAAGGGCGGGGATTCTACCTTTTGCTTTTGCCTCCACATTTTGCACCAGTTTTGCCTTCCTTTTTATGGGCCTCAAGGCGGGCTATGCACGGCCCGTACGGCACGTAGTTTCCAGGCGTTCAAAAGTGATTATGATAAGCAGCCATCATGACGAAGCACTTTTGAAGCCTTTCAGGTGTTGAGCAGTGATAATGGCGAAGCGTTTTTTGGCGCCTTTCTCTTAGTATTAGGCTCTTGCACACTTCAGAAGCAAGGGGCCATTGTGACACAGCAGGGCCTTGTATAAGCAAGGGGTCATTGTAGCACGGCAGGGCCTCGTGGAATCAAGGGGATCGTAGTGACACTGTGGGGCTCCAGGAGGCCACGGGGCCATTCTGACTGTGTGGAAGCAAGGATACCGTTGTTACGCTACGGGGCATCATGGAACCGAGGAGGCCATTGTGAAGCAGCTGGGCAACCCGCTGAGACTATTATGACACTTCAAGGCCTTGTGACACTGAAGGGCCATGGTGGAACTGCAGGGCCTCGTGGAACCAGTGAGACCATTGTGACATCACAGGGCCTCATGGGAGCCAGGGGCCATTGTGACACAGCCAGGCCTGACAGAAGCAAGGGGCCATTGTGACACTGCAAGGTCTCACGGAAGCAAAGGGCCAGTGTGCCACAGCCAGGCCTTGTGGAACCAAGGGGCCATTGTGATCCTGGGGAGCCCAATAGAACCAAGGAGCCATTGTGACCCTGCAGCACCTTACGGAATCATGGAGACCCTTGTGACCCTCTGTGACCTCATGGAACCAGTGGGCCATTGTGTTATTCTGCAGCCCCATGGAACCAAGGAAACCATTGTGACACAGCCAGGCCTCGTGGAAGCAAGGGGCCTTTGTGCCGCTGTAGAGCCAAGGAGACCACTGTGCTATTGCTGGGCCTCAGGGGAACAAAATGGTGATGCTGCAGGGCCCCAAGGCTGCAAAGAGCGTGGAACAGGTGTGGTTGGCTTGGCCTCCTGGGGGCCACCTGCCTGGTCCAGCTGAGCTTGGCATGTTGAGGGGTGCTTCTCCTCTGGCCCTGAAACGCTGGAGTTCCTTGCTTTCCTTTCTGTGCGAAAGCACTGTCCTTCTCCTCCAGGGACCCATGGCTGAAATTAGGATTCTACCTCCAAATTGGATTCTGTCCGAGGATTGTTCCCATGTGAAACCTGCCAGGACAGACAGCTCAGGCTGGCCTTGGCCTCTTAGGGGCCACCTCGCATCTGCCTTCAAAACACGCGGGGGCTGTGCTTCTCTTCCCATGGAAAAAACCATCTTTCAAGTCCAGCCATCCATGGCCAAAATTGGGAATCCACCTCTGAAATTCCATATCTCCAAGGAATAGCTCCCCGACAAAAGCTGCCAGGAATGTCCAGCTTCCCTTGGCTTCCTGAGGGCCAGCTCTCATCTGCCTTTGAAACACTGGGCCTCCTCACTTTGCTGCCAATGGAAAAGAACTGTCCTTCTGGGCCAGATGTCCACGGACAAAACTGGGATTTGGCCTCCCAAATTGCATCTAGCCAAGGATTGCTCCAAGACAAAAGCTGCCAAGACAAACAGGTCTGGCTGGCCTTGGCCTCCTTGAGGCACCACTAATCAGCCTTTGAAACACTGGGGCTCTGCCCTTTCCTTCCTGGGGAGAAGAAGTGTCATTCCCGTCCAGGCACCCACAGCTGAAATGGAATTCCACCTCCAAAACTCCCCGTATGTCCAAGGGTTGCTTTCAGACAGAAGCTGCAAGGACAGACACGTCTGCCTTGCCTTGGCCTCTGGTGGCTGCCTCTCATCTGCCTTCAAAACACTGGGGTTCTGTGGTTTCCTTCCTGTAGAAAAGAACCGACCTTCTTGTCCAGGTGCCCGTGGCCTCGAGCACATGATCACTACAGAGGGACAAAGGAGCTCTGTGCTCAGTGGAGTGGAGACTGAGGACAGTGGAGGAGAGTCCTGGGTGGGCTTGAAGGGTGGTTTCAGACATGGTGGATCCTTTCTAGCTAGTAGAGACCAGCTGGCAAAAGAAAGAATTAATGCCAAGGGCAGCTGGGCAGGTCCAGGCTGGACACAAGGAGAAAGGAATTTCTCTCCCAGGGCAGTGCAGTGGTGCAACGTGTCCCCCAGAAGGAGGCTGGAGCAGCCCAAGGCTTTGTGTGCCAAGGCAGAGGCAGGCAGGACGCAGAGCCATCAGCAAAGGAAGGGGCCCATTGTTACACAGCAGGGCCGCAGAACCAAGGAGATCATTGTGACACTGCACAACCTCATGCAATCAAGGCGTCCGTGTTACGCTACTGAACCTCATGGAGCCAAGGGTCCATTGTGACCCTGCGGAGCCAAGGAGACTGTTGCTGACAGTACCAAAGTTCATGGAACCAAAAGTCCATTGTGACATTGTGGCGCCTCACGGAACCGTGGAGAGCATTATGACACTTTGTTACTATCTGATTTACACCCAGAAGGGCAAAGAAAAGGAAATCTCTGAGTATAAAAAGGAAAGAACTTTGAAGGTTCAAAATATTCCCAAAGACCAGATTAAAACCAAACGAGATTAAATGTTGGTGCCAAACAAATGGGTATCTCTTTATCTAATGGTAAGAGAGGCAAAGAGAAAGAAGGAGAAAAGTAGAGAAAAGTTAGAAAAGACAAGGTTACTCTAACAAGCACTGCATAAGTCACCACCACACTGTGCTACCTTTGTTGCTGCTGAGACAGGGTGGGGGAAGTGGAGAAGTTTTTGCCTTTTTTTTCCTGCTGTTTGAAGCCTCTTATCTGCCTCTTCTGAAGTCTAGAGCAGTTTGGCTGGAAAGCGGCGGCCCATCCTCCGAGATGCAGGCTCGATGCTTGCAGCTGAACCTGGCTCCGCCTGGGACGAAGGAGCAGGGCTAGGGGTTGCACAACTCCCTCGGGATTTCAGTCCAGGGGTGAAGGATTGGGGGGTGCTCCCCAGGCGGGCGGCGTCGGCTCCCGGAGGCCTCAGGGTGCCTCACGGCAGGCGATGGTGGTGGTGGGGGGAAAGGCAAAGGGCGGGGATTCTACCTTTTGCTTTTGCCTCCACATTTTGCACCAGTTTTGCCTTCCTTTTTATGGGCCTCAAGGCGGGCTATGCACGGCCCGTACGGCACGTAGTTTCCAGGCGTTCAAAAGTGATTATGATAAGCAGCCATCGTGACGAAGCACTTTTGAAGCCTTTCAGGTGTTGAGCAGTGATAATGGCGAAGCGTTTTTTGGCGCCTTTCTCTTAGTATTAGGCTCTTGCACACTTCAGAAGCAAGGGGCCATTGTGACACAGCAGGGCCTTGTATAAGCAAGGGGTCATTGTAGCACGGCAGGGCCTCGTGGAATCAAGGGGATCGTAGTGACACTGTGGGGCTCCAGGAGGCCACGGGGCCATTCTGACTGTGTGGAAGCAAGGATACCGTTGTTACGCTACGGGGCATCATGGAACCAAGGAGGCCATTGTGAAGCAGCTGGGCAACCCGCTGAGACTATTATGACACTTCAAGGCCTTGTGACACTGAAGGGCCATGGTGGAACTGCAGGGCCTCGTGGAACCAGTGAGACCATTGTGACATCACAGGGCCTCATGGGAGCCAGGGGCCATTGTGACACAGCCAGGCCTGACAGAAGCAAGGGGCCATTGTGACACTGCAAGGTCTCACGGAAGCAAAGGGCCAGTGTGCCACAGCCAGGCCTTGTGGAACCAAGGGGCCATTGTGATCCTGGGGAGCCCAATAGAACCAAGGAGCCATTGTGACCCTGCAGCACCTTACGGAATCATGGAGACCCTTGTGACCCTCTGTGACCTCATGGAACCAGTGGGCCATTGTGTTATTCTGCAGCCCCATGGAACCAAGGAAACCATTGTGACACAGCCAGGCCTCGTGGAAGCAAGGGGCCTTTGTGCCGCTGTAGAGCCAAGGAGACCACTGTGCTATTGCTGGGCCTCAGGGGAACAAAATGGTGATGCTGCAGGGCCCCAAGGCTGCAAAGAGCGTGGAACAGGTGTGGTTGGCTTGGCCTCCTGGGGGCCACCTGCCTGGTCCAGCTGAGCTTGGCATGTTGAGGGGTGCTTCTCCTCTGGCCCTGAAACGCTGGAGTTCCTTGCTTTCCTTTCTGTGCGAAAGCACTGTCCTTCTCCTCCAGGGACCCATGGCTGAAATTAGGATTCTACCTCCAAATTGGATTCTGTCCGAGGATTGTTCCCATGTGAAACCTGCCAGGACAGACAGCTCAGGCTGGCCTTGGCCTCTTAGGGGCCACCTCGCATCTGCCTTCAAAACACGCGGGGGCTGTGCTTCTCTTCCCATGGAAAAAACCATCTTTCAAGTCCAGCCATCCATGGCCAAAATTGGGAATCCACCTCTGAAATTCCATATCTCCAAGGAATAGCTCCCCGACAAAAGCTGCCAGGAATGTCCAGCTTCCCTTGGCTTCCTGAGGGCCAGCTCTCATCTGCCTTTGAAACACTGGGCCTCCTCACTTTGCTGCCAATGGAAAAGAACTGTCCTTCTGGGCCAGATGTCCACGGACAAAACTGGGATTTGGCCTCCCAAATTGCATCTAGCCAAGGATTGCTCCAAGACAAAAGCTGCCAAGACAAACAGGTCTGGCTGGCCTTGGCCTCCTTGAGGCACCACTAATCAGCCTTTGAAACACTGGGGCTCTGCCCTTTCCTTCCTGGGGAGAAGAAGTGTCATTCCCGTCCAGGCACCCACAGCTGAAATGGAATTCCACCTCCAAAACTCCCCGTATGTCCAAGGGTTGCTTTCAGACAGAAGCTGCAAGGACAGACACGTCTGCCTTGCCTTGGCCTCTGGTGGCTGCCTCTCATCTGCCTTCAAAACACTGGGGTTCTGTGGTTTCCTTCCTGTAGAAAAGAACCGACCTTCTTGTCCAGGTGCCCGTGGCCTCGAGCACATGATCACTACAGAGGGACAAAGGAGCTCTGTGCTCAGTGGAGTGGAGACTGAGGACAGTGGAGGAGAGTCCTGGGTGGGCTTGAAGGGTGGTTTCAGACATGGTGGATCCTTTCTAGCTAGTAGAGACCAGCTGGCAAAAGAAAGAATTAATGCCAAGGGCAGCTGGGCAGGTCCAGGCTGGACACAAGGAGAAAGGAATTTCTCTCCCAGGGCAGTGCAGTGGTGCAACGTGTCCCCCAGAAGGAGGCTGGAGCAGCCCAAGGCTTTGTGTGCCAAGGCAGAGGCAGGCAGGACGCAGAGCCATCAGCAAAGGAAGGGGCCCATTGTTACACAGCAGGGCCGCAGAACCAAGGAGATCATTGTGACACTGCACAACCTCATGCAATCAAGGCGTCCGTGTTACGCTACTGAACCTCATGGAGCCAAGGGTCCATTGTGACCCTGCGGAGCCAAGGAGACTGTTGCTGACAGTACCAAAGTTCATGGAACCAAAAGTCCATTGTGACATTGTGGCGCCTCACGGAACCGTGGAGAGCATTATGACACTTTGTTACTATCTGATTTACACCCAGAAGGGCAAAGAAAAGGAAATCTCTGAGTATAAAAAGGAAAGAACTTTGAAGGTTCAAAATATTCCCAAAGACCAGATTAAAACCAAACGAGATTAAATGTTGGTGCCAAACAAATGGGTATCTCTTTATCTAATGGTAAGAGAGGCAAAGAGAAAGAAGGAGAAAAGTAGAGAAAAGTTAGAAAAGACAAGGTTACTCTAACAAGCACTGCATAAGTCACCACCACACTGTGCTACCTTTGTTGCTGCTGAGACAGGGTGGGGGAAGTGGAGAAGTTTTTGCCTTTTTTTTCCTGCTGTTTGAAGCCTCTTATCTGCCTCTTCTGAAGTCTAGAGCAGTTTGGCTGGAAAGCGGCGGCCCATCCTCCGAGATGCAGGCTCGATGCTTGCAGCTGAACCTGGCTCCGCCTGGGACGAAGGAGCAGGGCTAGGGGTTGCACAACTCCCTCGGGATTTCAGTCCAGGGGTGAAGGATTGGGGGGTGCTCCCCAGGCGGGCGGCGTCGGCTCCCGGAGGCCTCAGGGTGCCTCACGGCAGGCGATGGTGGTGGGGGGGGGAAAGGCAAAGGGCGGGGATTCTACCTTTTGCTTTTGCCTCCACATTTTGCACCAGTTTTGCCTTCCTTTTTATGGGCCTCAAGGCGGGCTATGCACGGCCCGTACGGCACGTAGTTTCCAGGCGTTCAAAAGTGATTATGATAAGCAGCCATCGTGACGAAGCACTTTTGAAGCCTTTCAGGTGTTGAGCAGTGATAATGGCGAAGCGTTTTTTGGCGCCTTTCTCTTAGTATTAGGCTCTTGCACACTTCAGAAGCAAGGGGCCATTGTGACACAGCAGGGCCTTGTATAAGCAAGGGGTCATTGTAGCACGGCAGGGCCTCGTGGAATCAAGGGGATCGTAGTGACACTGTGGGGCTCCAGGAGGCCACGGGGCCATTCTGACTGTGTGGAAGCAAGGATACCGTTGTTACGCTACGGGGCATCATGGAACCGAGGAGGCCATTGTGAAGCAGCTGGGCAACCCGCTGAGACTATTATGACACTTCAAGGCCTTGTGACACTGAAGGGCCATGGTGGAACTGCAGGGCCTCGTGGAACCAGTGAGACCATTGTGACATCACAGGGCCTCATGGGAGCCAGGGGCCATTGTGACACAGCCAGGCCTGACAGAAGCAAGGGGCCATTGTGACACTGCAAGGTCTCACGGAAGCAAAGGGCCAGTGTGCCACAGCCAGGCCTTGTGGAACCAAGGGGCCATTGTGATCCTGGGGAGCCCAATAGAACCAAGGAGCCATTGTGACCCTGCAGCACCTTACGGAATCATGGAGACCCTTGTGACCCTCTGTGACCTCATGGAACCAGTGGGCCATTGTGTTATTCTGCAGCCCCATGGAACCAAGGAAACCATTGTGACACAGCCAGGCCTCGTGGAAGCAAGGGGCCTTTGTGCCGCTGTAGAGCCAAGGAGACCACTGTGCTATTGCTGGGCCTCAGGGGAACAAAATGGTGATGCTGCAGGGCCCCAAGGCTGCAAAGAGCGTGGAACAGGTGTGGTTGGCTTGGCCTCCTGGGGGCCACCTGCCTGGTCCAGCTGAGCTTGGCATGTTGAGGGGTGCTTCTCCTCTGGCCCTGAAACGCTGGAGTTCCTTGCTTTCCTTTCTGTGCGAAAGCACTGTCCTTCTCCTCCAGGGACCCATGGCTGAAATTAGGATTCTACCTCCAAATTGGATTCTGTCCGAGGATTGTTCCCATGTGAAACCTGCCAGGACAGACAGCTCAGGCTGGCCTTGGCCTCTTAGGGGCCACCTCGCATCTGCCTTCAAAACACGCGGGGGCTGTGCTTCTCTTCCCATGGAAAAAACCATCTTTCAAGTCCAGCCATCCATGGCCAAAATTGGGAATCCACCTCTGAAATTCCATATCTCCAAGGAATAGCTCCCCGACAAAAGCTGCCAGGAATGTCCAGCTTCCCTTGGCTTCCTGAGGGCCAGCTCTCATCTGCCTTTGAAACACTGGGCCTCCTCACTTTGCTGCCAATGGAAAAGAACTGTCCTTCTGGGCCAGATGTCCACGGACAAAACTGGGATTTGGCCTCCCAAATTGCATCTAGCCAAGGATTGCTCCAAGACAAAAGCTGCCAAGACAAACAGGTCTGGCTGGCCTTGGCCTCCTTGAGGCACCACTAATCAGCCTTTGAAACACTGGGGCTCTGCCCTTTCCTTCCTGGGGAGAAGAAGTGTCATTCCCGTCCAGGCACCCACAGCTGAAATGGAATTCCACCTCCAAAACTCCCCGTATGTCCAAGGGTTGCTTTCAGACAGAAGCTGCAAGGACAGACACGTCTGCCTTGCCTTGGCCTCTGGTGGCTGCCTCTCATCTGCCTTCAAAACACTGGGGTTCTGTGGTTTCCTTCCTGTAGAAAAGAACCGACCTTCTTGTCCAGGTGCCCGTGGCCTCGAGCACATGATCACTACAGAGGGACAAAGGAGCTCTGTGCTCAGTGGAGTGGAGACTGAGGACAGTGGAGGAGAGTCCTGGGTGGGCTTGAAGGGTGGTTTCAGACATGGTGGATCCTTTCTACCTAGTAGAGACCAGCTGGCAAAAGAAAGAATTAATGCCAAGGGCAGCTGGGCAGGTCCAGGCTGGACACAAGGAGAAAGGAATTTCTCTCCCAGGGCAGTGCAGTGGTGCAACGTGTCCCCCAGAAGGAGGCTGGAGCAGCCCAAGGCTTTGTGTGCCAAGGCAGAGGCAGGCAGGACGCAGAGCCATCAGCAAAGGAAGGGGCCCATTGTTACACAGCAGGGCCGCAGAACCAAGGAGATCATTGTGACACTGCACAATCTCATGCAATCAAGGCGTCCGTGTTACGCTACTGAACCTCATGGAGCCAAGGGTCCATTGTGACCCTGCGGAGCCAAGGAGACTGTTGCTGACAGTACCAAAGTTCATGGAACCAAAAGTCCATTGTGACATTGTGGCGCCTCACGGAACCGTGGAGAGCATTATGACACTTTGTTACTATCTGATTTACACCCAGAAGGGCAAAGAAAAGGAAATCTCTGAGTATAAAAAGGAAAGAACTTTGAAGGTTCAAAATATTCCCAAAGACCAGATTAAAACCAAACGAGATTAAATGTTGGTGCCAAACAAATGGGTATCTCTTTATCTAATGGTAAGAGAGGCAAAGAGAAAGAAGGAGAAAAGTAGAGAAAAGTTAGAAAAGACAAGGTTACTCTAACAAGCACTGGATAAGTCACCACCACACTGTGCTACCTTTGTTGCTGCTGAGACAGGGTGGGGGAAGTGGAGAAGTTTTTGCCTTTTTTTTCCTGCTGTTTGAAGCCTCTTATCTGCCTCTTCTGAAGTCTAGAGCAGTTTGGCTGGAAAGCGGCGGCCCATCCTCCTAGATGCAGGCTCGATGCTTGCAGCTGAACCTGGCTCCGCCTGGGACGAAGGAGCAGGGCTAGGGGTTGCACAACTCCCTCGGGATTTCAGTCCAGGGGTGAAGGATTGGGGGGTGCTCCCCAGGCGGGCGGCGTCGGCTCCCGGAGGCCTCAGGGTGCCTCACGGCAGGCGATGGTGGTGGTGGGGGGAAAGGCAAAGGGCGGGGATTCTACCTTTTGCTTTTGCCTCCACATTTTGCACCAGTTTTGCCTTCCTTTTTATGGGCCTCAAGGCGGGCTATGCACGGCCCGTACGGCACGTAGTTTCCAGGCGTTCAAAAGTGATTATGATAAGCAGCCATCATGACGAAGCACTTTTGAAGCCTTTCAGGTGTTGAGCAGTGATAATGGCGAAGCGTTTTTTGGCGCCTTTCTCTTAGTATTAGGCTCTTGCACACTTCAGAAGCAAGGGGCCATTGTGACACAGCAGGGCCTTGTATAAGCAAGGGGTCATTGTAGCACGGCAGGGCCTCGTGGAATCAAGGGGATCGTAGTGACACTGTGGGGCTCCAGGAGGCCACGGGGCCATTCTGACTGTGTGGAAGCAAGGATACCGTTGTTACGCTACGGGGCATCATGGAACCAAGGAGGCCATTGTGAAGCAGCTGGGCAACCCGCTGAGACTATTATGACACTTCAAGGCCTTGTGACACTGAAGGGCCATGGTGGAACTGCAGGGCCTCGTGGAACCAGTGAGACCATTGTGACATCACAGGGCCTCATGGGAGCCAGGGGCCATTGTGACACAGCCAGGCCTGACAGAAGCAAGGGGCCATTGTGACACTGCAAGGTCTCACGGAAGCAAAGGGCCAGTGTGCCACAGCCAGGCCTTGTGGAACCAAGGGGCCATTGTGATCCTGGGGAGCCCAATAGAACCAAGGAGCCATTGTGACCCTGCAGCACCTTACGGAATCATGGAGACCCTTGTGACCCTCTGTGACCTCATGGAACCAGTGGGCCATTGTGTTATTCTGCAGCCCCATGGAACCAAGGAAACCATTGTGACACAGCCAGGCCTCGTGGAAGCAAGGGGCCTTTGTGCCGCTGTAGAGCCAAGGAGACCACTGTGCTATTGCTGGGCCTCAGGGGAACAAAATGGTGATGCTGCAGGGCCCCAAGGCTGCAAAGAGCGTGGAACAGGTGTGGTTGGCTTGGCCTCCTGGGGGCCACCTGCCTGCTCCAGCTGAGCTTGGCATGTTGAGGGGTGCTTCTCCTCTGGCCCTGAAACGCTGGAGTTCCTTGCTTTCCTTTCTGTGCGAAAGCACTGTCCTTCTCCTCCAGGGACCCATGGCTGAAATTAGGATTCTACCTCCAAATTGGATTCTGTCCGAGGATTGTTCCCATGTGAAACCTGCCAGGACAGACAGCTCAGGCTGGCCTTGGCCTCTTAGGGGCCACCTCGCATCTGCCTTCAAAACACGCGGGGGCTGTGCTTCTCTTCCCATGGAAAAAACCATCTTTCAAGTCCAGCCATCCATGGCCAAAATTGGGAATCCACCTCTGAAATTCCATATCTCCAAGGAATAGCTCCCCGACAAAAGCTGCCAGGAATGTCCAGCTTCCCTTGGCTTCCTGAGGGCCAGCTCTCATCTGCCTTTGAAACACTGGGCCTCCTCACTTTGCTGCCAATGGAAAAGAACTGTCCTTCTGGGCCAGATGTCCACGGACAAAACTGGGATTTGGCCTCCCAAATTGCATCTAGCCAAGGATTGCTCCAAGACAAAAGCTGCCAAGACAAACAGGTCTGGCTGGCCTTGGCCTCCTTGAGGCACCACTAATCAGCCTTTGAAACACTGGGGCTCTGCCCTTTCCTTCCTGGGGAGAAGAAGTGTCATTCCCGTCCAGGCACCCACAGCTGAAATGGAATTCCACCTCCAAAACTCCCCGTATGTCCAAGGGTTGCTTTCAGACAGAAGCTGCAAGGACAGACACGTCTGCCTTGCCTTGGCCTCTGGTGGCTGCCTCTCATCTGCCTTCAAAACACTGGGGTTCTGTGGTTTCCTTCCTGTAGAAAAGAACCGACCTTCTTGTCCAGGTGCCCGTGGCCTCGAGCACATGATCACTACATAGGGACAAAGGAGCTCTGTGCTCAGTGGAGTGGAGACTGAGGACAGTGGAGGAGAGTCCTGGGTGGGCTTGAAGGGTGGTTTCAGACATGGTGGATCCTTTCTAGCTAGTAGAGACCAGCTGGCAAAAGAAAGAATTAATGCCAAGGGCAGCTGGGCAGGTCCAGGCTGGACACAAGGAGAAAGGAATTTCTCTCCCAGGGCAGTGCAGTGGTGCAACGTGTCCCCCAGAAGGAGGCTGGAGCAGCCCAAGGCTTTGTGTGCCAAGGCAGAGGCAGGCAGGACGCAGAGCCATCAGCAAAGGAAGGGGCCCATTGTTACACAGCAGGGCCGCAGAACCAAGGAGATCATTGTGACACTGCACAACCTCATGCAATCAAGGCGTCCGTGTTACGCTACTGAACCTCATGGAGCCAAGGGTCCATTGTGACCCTGCGGAGCCAAGGAGACTGTTGCTGACAGTACCAAAGTTCATGGAACCAAAAGTCCATTGTGACATTGTGGCGCCTCACTGAACCGTGGAGAGCATTATGACACTTTGTTACTATCTGATTTACACCCAGAAGGGCAAAGAAAAGGAAATCTCTGAGTATAAAAAGGAAAGAACTTTGAAGGTTCAAAATATTCCCAAAGACCAGATTAAAACCAAACGAGATTAAATGTTGGTGCCAAACAAATGGGTATCTCTTTATCTAATGGTAAGAGAGGCAAAGAGAAAGAAGGAGAAAAGTAGAGAAAAGTTAGAAAAGACAAGGTTACTCTAACAAGCACTGCATAAGTCACCACCACACTGTGCTACCTTTGTTGCTGCTGAGACAGGGTGGGGGAAGTGGAGAAGTTTTTGCCTTTTTTTTCCTGCTGTTTGAAGCCTCTTATCTGCCTCTTCTGAAGTCTAGAGCAGTTTGGCTGGAAAGCGGCGGCCCATCCTCCGAGATGCAGGCTCGATGCTTGCAGCTGAACCTGGCTCCGCCTGGGACGAAGGAGCAGGGCTAGGGGTTGCACAACTCCCTCGGGATTTCAGTCCAGGGGTGAAGGATTGGGGGGTGCTCCCCAGGCGGGCGGCGTCGGCTCCCGGAGGCCTCAGGGTGCCTCACGGCAGGCGATGGTGGTGGTGGGGGGAAAGGCAAAGGGCGGGGATTCTACCTTTTGCTTTTGCCTCCACATTTTGCACCAGTTTTGCCTTCCTTTTTATGGGCCTCAAGGCGGGCTATGCACGGCCCGTACGGCACGTAGTTTCCAGGCGTTCAAAAGTGATTATGATAAGCAGCCATCGTGACGAAGCACTTTTGAAGCCTTTCAGGTGTTGAGCAGTGATAATGGCGAAGCGTTTTTTGGCGCCTTTCTCTTAGTATTAGGCTCTTGCACACTTCAGAAGCAAGGGGCCATTGTGACACAGCAGGGCCTTGTATAAGCAAGGGGTCATTGTAGCACGGCAGGGCCTCGTGGAATCAAGGGGATCGTAGTGACACTGTGGGGCTCCAGGAGGCCACGGGGCCATTCTGACTGTGTGGAAGCAAGGATACCGTTGTTACGCTACGGGGCATCATGGAACCGAGGAGGCCATTGTGAAGCAGCTGGGCAACCCGCTGAGACTATTATGACACTTCAAGGCCTTGTGACACTGAAGGGCCATGGTGGAACTGCAGGGCCTCGTGGAACCAGTGAGACCATTGTGACATCACAGGGCCTCATGGGAGCCAGGGGCCATTGTGACACAGCCAGGCCTGACAGAAGCAAGGGGCCATTGTGACACTGCAAGGTCTCACGGAAGCAAAGGGCCAGTGTGCCACAGCCAGGCCTTGTGGAACCAAGGGGCCATTGTGATCCTGGGGAGCCCAATAGAACCAAGGAGCCATTGTGACCCTGCAGCACCTTACGGAATCATGGAGACCCTTGTGACCCTCTGTGACCTCATGGAACCAGTGGGCCATTGTGTTATTCTGCAGCCCCATGGAACCAAGGAAACCATTGTGACACAGCCAGGCCTCGTGGAAGCAAGGGGCCTTTGTGCCGCTGTAGAGCCAAGGAGACCACTGTGCTATTGCTGGGCCTCAGGGGAACAAAATGGTGATGCTGCAGGGCCCCAAGGCTGCAAAGAGCGTGGAACAGGTGTGGTTGGCTTGGCCTCCTGGGGGCCACCTGCCTGGTCCAGCTGAGCTTGGCATGTTGAGGGGTGCTTCTCCTCTGGCCCTGAAACGCTGGAGTTCCTTGCTTTCCTTTCTGTGCGAAAGCACTGTCCTTCTCCTCCAGGGACCCATGGCTGAAATTAGGATTCTACCTCCAAATTGGATTCTGTCCGAGGATTGTTCCCATGTGAAACCTGCCAGGACAGACAGCTCAGGCTGGCCTTGGCCTCTTAGGGGCCACCTCGCATCTGCCTTCAAAACACGCGGGGGCTGTGCTTCTCTTCCCATGGAAAAAACCATCTTTCAAGTCCAGCCATCCATGGCCAAAATTGGGAATCCACCTCTGAAATTCCATATCTCCAAGGAATAGCTCCCCGACAAAAGCTGCCAGGAATGTCCAGCTTCCCTTGGCTTCCTGAGGGCCAGCTCTCATCTGCCTTTGAAACACTGGGCCTCCTCACTTTGCTGCCAATGGAAAAGAACTGTCCTTCTGGGCCAGATGTCCACGGACAAAACTGGGATTTGGCCTCCCAAATTGCATCTAGCCAAGGATTGCTCCAAGACAAAAGCTGCCAAGACAAACAGGTCTGGCTGGCCTTGGCCTCCTTGAGGCACCACTAATCAGCCTTTGAAACACTGGGGCTCTGCCCTTTCCTTCCTGGGGAGAAGAAGTGTCATTCCCGTCCAGGCACCCACAGCTGAAATGGAATTCCACCTCCAAAACTCCCCGTATGTCCAAGGGTTGCTTTCAGACAGAAGCTGCAAGGACAGACACGTCTGCCTTGCCTTGGCCTCTGGTGGCTGCCTCTCATCTGCCTTCAAAACACTGGGGTTCTGTGGTTTCCTTCCTGTAGAAAAGAACCGACCTTCTTGTCCAGGTGCCCGTGGCCTCGAGCACATGATCACTACAGAGGGACAAAGGAGCTCTGTGCTCAGTGGAGTGGAGACTGAGGACAGTGGAGGAGAGTCCTGGGTGGGCTTGAAGGGTGGTTTCAGACATGGTGGATCCTTTCTAGCTAGTAGAGACCAGCTGGCAAAAGAAAGAATTAATGCCAAGGGCAGCTGGGCAGGTCCAGGCTGGACACAAGGAGAAAGGAATTTCTCTCCCAGGGCAGTGCAGTGGTGCAACGTGTCCCCCAGAAGGAGGCTGGAGCAGCCCAAGGCTTTGTGTGCCAAGGCAGAGGCAGGCAGGACGCAGAGCCATCAGCAAAGGAAGGGGCCAGCGAGGTGGGGCAGCCGGGGGGATGACGACAGGAAGCCTGCAGGGACAGAGACACAGGGCATGGACACTATAGGACAGCCTGGGCTGGAGAGGGCAGAGGGATGTGCAGAAGCTGAAAGGCCCTGACAGAGGCAACTTCTGCAGCCCTTTGGCCAGGGCTGCTGTCCCTGCCCCTGAGGCAAGTTGGGAGGCAATTGACCCTTGCCGCCCTGGGGCCTCATTGTCTCTTTTTTCCTGCTCAGCAGCATGGCAGGGGCCACCCCATGGTCCTGCCCTTGGCATTGCACATGCCCACATCCCAGTGCCCCGGGAAGAGTCCCGAGCAATGAGGGAGGGACAGGATCTGCCTTTCCGGTGGCTGGGGCACTGCCTGCAGCCAGCCCGGGCACAGCACAGAGGCACAGAGGAGTTCCATCAGTTAGGGCTGGGAAGATGCTGAGAAGTGACTGGGGGAGAATCATTCCCAGCCCTTGACACAGGAAGCCTCTGGCTGCAGGACAGTGCAGCAGCAGTTCCTGGAGTGATCTTCTCAAGCTGGAACATGCCACTGACTGTGGATCCAGGAAGTACATTCTCTGAGTATCTCTGGTGTAGAACATGAGGACATGCTCAGGGCTTCAGCTCAGTCCAGTAATATTTCCAAGACAATCCTTTCTATAAGGATGAAATTTCCTGAGACTGTTTTCAGTTTCCTACTCTTGGGGAATGGGGGAAATGATGAAGGAATTCTTCATTTTTAAGAGTCCCTAAGGCATCGGAAGTGAAACTTGAGTGCTCTGCAGGAGTTTCCTAAAGTGCTTTCAAGCCACTCCTCTGCCCATGCACAGCACCGGCATCACCTTTGCTGGACCCGCCAGCCTTAGTCTGACCTATCCTTTCTCCCACCTGCAAACAGAACGTGTCCCCAGCCAGTGCTCTGCAAACAGGCAGGTTTCTGTAGGGCCAAGGAGAGTGCACAGAGATATGGGGTCTGTGAGTGCCGGCAGGAAGAGGTCAGGCACAGGGAAACACCTCCAGGAGGAAGATCTTCAGCAAGCAGAGAGAAGATCAGGCATTTAGAGAAAACAAAAGGCAGAAATGTTGTGGCAGGGAGATCTTAGAGACCTCCACAGGATGCCCTCGAGTGCAGCCCCTCCCTCTGAACAAGCCCCCTCCCCTCCTCTCTCCCTCAGCCAAGCCTCTACCCTCAGGGCCGGGGGTCCAAGAAGTGAAGCCCCTCCTGTGCAGGCAGAGCTGCAGCAGAGCTTTGGGGCAGCTCTGCAGTCCCGGGCCCAGTTCCCTCTGCAGAGCACAGGGCTGGGAGCAGCTGCCTGGCACTGGGGGGCTCTGGGAGGGGGCACAGCTGGCTCAGGGTGACGCTGGCCCCAGTGCCCGGCTGTGGGCAATGCAGCCAGGGAAGGAGCTCCATCTCCCTACATCCAATGCCATCATTAGGACACGGCTTTCTTCTTGAGGATTCCCCCTAAGCTCTGAGCTTGCCTCCAGGACGCAAACAGGTCATGTAGCATCTTTGTGTTACCTGAAAGCCCCACAGTGAGACACAAAAGTTTTATGATGGAGAAAGTGCTGTTGGGTTGGTGAAATGAGCCACTTGTGTATTTGGCTACCAATGTGGGGCTGAGACCTCGAGAAGGGGATGGACATTTGATGGGCTGTGGTGGATCGATCTGCTCTCAGCAGTGTTGGGATGGTTTTTAAGGGAAATATGGGAGGGTGATTATCCTCTATCTGAGAAGGGTGAAAGCCCAGAGGATCTTGGAACAGGACAGAGTGACAGACTGTGATGAATTCGAGACTCAATGTGCTAATTACAATTTTATTTATTAACAGCAAGCAAGCAAGGCAAAAGCAAATACAGCGCTGGGCGGCAGGGGAGTCTCCGCTCCACCAACTGCCGCGCTTTTCGCCAGTTCCAGTTCCTTCTTATACAGTCTCTTTTCCTGTTAACGTGTCTTTTTCATGGTATTCTGCGCATGTGTGACTTGTTGCTAGGGGGTCTTTTTTTCCTCTTGGTGGTCGCAGAATGAAGGTTAGTAGTCATCCTCCGGTGTCTTTTGGTTGCCCCTTCCTTGTATGGTCATTATGCTCAAGGTCCTGGAACTAAAAGCTGATTAAGCAAGTACAGATAGGGATTAGGCAAGCACATATTTGTCTCTGACTCTTATCTGGGTATAGGCAGCTGGTTTCCTGCTACTTGATATTTAGTGGACAAAACATCCTGCATCCTTCACAAGACCACCTCCCCTCACTCTCCACTCACCACCCTGCCTCACAGAACTCGCTCTATTCTCCCTGAAGGCAGCAGAAATGCTGAGTGTTTCTGACATCCAAAAACAGTCAGCAGGGGAGATGAAGAGGAGCTATAAAAAACACTTTAAAAGCTTTTGCCATTCCTGTTCTCTGGCTCTGGGTGTGCCCTTGTGTTAGCTGGGGTTTCAAAGCGGAACACCAGGACCGGTCCCTGTCCCCCTCCCACTTCTGCACAGCAAGGCTGAATTATAAAAACCCCCCGAGCAATTGCCCTGAAACTCATGTCACACTCAGCCAGCACCAACCAGGGCTGCGGCTGGAGCTGAAGGAAGATCTGCTAGAAAAACAGAAGGGTGTTGTCGGTGATTGAACACGGACTTGGCCGGCTGCATGCAAAGCCAAATTCTATCGAACAAGTCACATCTTTATATACTGTTCCAAACCAACAGTTCAGCAGCTACAAACTTCAGCTTCTAAGGTTATATGTTTTACATCTCCAAGGGCTACAGATTACCATCTCCTCGCCTAATCTCCCGTTAACTATCCTACTCTTTGTCTCGCCTCTTGCTCTTTGTCTCGCCTCCTGCCAGACTCGGCTCCGGCCCGCCTGCCCCGTCTCTCCAAGGCCCCACGCCAGCCAAAGCCCTTCTCCGTGGCCACACTCTGAATCCCCATAAGGTGTCAGTGTGTGACAGGAGAAGGATTTGTGGGACATGTCTTTGATTTTGCTGAGAGACGTTTCCCTTAAGCTGTGACTGACTTTTCTCCATGAACAGGTCCCCATGTCCACACACAGCGAATGTCCAACAGCAGCTCCATCAGCCCCTTTCTCCTCCTGGCATTGGCAGACACGCGGCAGCTGCAGCTCCTGCACTTCTGCCTCTTCCTGGGCATCTCCCTGGCTGCCCTCCTGGGCAGCGGCCTCATCATCAGCGCCGTAGCCTGCGGCCACCACCTGCACACCCCCATGTTCTTCTTCCTGCTCACCCTCGCCCCCACCTACCTGGGCTCCATCTGCACCACTGTCCTCAAAGCCATGCACAATTCCCTTTTGGGACACCAGAACCACCTCCTACACAGGAGGTGCTGCACAGCCTCTTTCTCTTTCTCTTTTTCATTTCAGCGGAGTTTTCCCTCCTCGCCGTCAAGTGCTACGTGTCCCTCTGTAAACCCTTGCAAGACGGGATCCTCCTGGGCAGCAGAGCTTGTGCTCACATGGCAGCAGCTGCCTGGGCCAGTGGCTTTCTCAACGCTCTGCTGCACACGGCCACTACGTTTTCCTTGCCCCTGTGGCAGGGCAGTGCCCTGGGCCAGTTCTTGGGTGAAATCTCACAGATTCTCAAGCTCTCCTGCTCACACTGCCACCTCAGGGAACTCGGGCTTGCTGTGTTTTCCATCTGTTTAACTTTTGGTTCTTTTGTGTTCATTGTTTTCTCCTATGTGCAGCTCTTCAGGGCTGTGCTGAGGATCCCCTCTGAGCAGGGATGCCACAAAGCCTTTTGCACGTGCCTCCCTCACCTGGCCGTGGTCTCCCTGTTCCTCAGCACTGGCTTTGTTGCCTGCCTGAAACCCCCCTCCATCTCCTCCCGATCCCTGGACCTGGCACTGCCAGTTCTGTAGTCAGTGGTGCCTCCAGCCCTGAAGCCCCTCATCTGCAGCCTGAGGAAGCAGGAGCTCAAGGATGCCCTGAGGGAAATGATGACTGGATGCTTTCCAGCAGCAAAAACCTGCCTGTTTTCAGCTCCATAGGCTAAAGTGTAATCATTAGGGGCCCAGCCTGCCTTCTCAGGTTGTTTTGGTGGTGGTGGTTGTAATGAATTCCGGGACTCAATCTGCTAATTACAATTTTATTTATTAACAGCAAGCAAGCAAGGCAAAAGCAAATACAGTGCTGGGCGGCAGGGGAGTCTCCGCTCCACCAACTGCCGCACTTTTCGCCAGTTCCAGTTCCTTCTTATACAGTCTCTTTTCCTGTTAACGTGTCTTTTTCATGGTATTTTGGACATGTGTGACTTGTTGCTAGGGGGTCTTTTTTTCCTCCTGGTGGTCGCAGAATGAAGGTTAGTAGTCATCCTCCGGTGTCTTTTGGTTGCCCCTTCCTTGTATGGTCATTATGCTCAAGGTCCTGGAACTAAAAGCTGATTAAGCAAGTACAGATAGGGATTAGGCAAGCACATATTTGTCTCTGGCTCTTATCTGGGTATAGGCAACTGGTTTCCTGCTACTTGATATTTAGTGGACAAAACATCCTGTATCCTTCACAGTGGTTTTGGGGCTTTTTTTCTTCTCATATGTTAATGTTGTACCCAAAAGATTTTGTTATGCATCTTATTCACTGTTTACAGGCTGAATGTGACTGTTGACAGGGACTGTGTCAATAAGGAGTCTGCTCTGTGGGTATTCACATTAAATAAAGGACCCATCAGCAAGGTGTCTGTTCGAGATCCTTTGGTTGAGTCCATCCCTGAAGCTGGAGGGCAGGGCCAGTTTTGCAGGCGTTGGGGGGAAGAGTCCCAGCAGAGCAGCACAGCCAGGGAGGGAGCAGCAGAGCTTGGTCTTTTCAGAGCTCCTCTCTTATTACTTCCACTCTCTCCTTTGGAGCCGCTGTGATGGTGTAAGGCCAACAGCTCTGTCCGGGTGGTGTGAGTCCTGCTGCATGTCACAGGCAGGGACAGGCCATGGGCACTGCTGGGACACAGCTGGGCTCTGCCACAGCAGTTCCATCAGCAAAGGGCACCTCCTGAAGGCACTGCAGGAAGGCTTTGCTCTCCGCCTACAGTCACTGTCAGGAACAGGCCCAAGGACCAGACTCTAAAGAGGCTGCCTGTGTTCCTTGTTCTCCCAGGGCTCAGTGGGATGAGATCAGGGTCCCAGTGTGGCCTTCAAGAGACTCAGGTGTGGTTCAGGTTTTGCTTGTTGGTGGCCAGTGCCCACCAGATGGTGAATGGTCTGTGATGAACCTTCCTGGGGCTCTGCAGCTTGTGCTAGGGCTGATGGCAGGGGAATGTTCTTCTGGAGGGACTTGGGAGCTGCCAGCAGAACACAGGGGACCTGCAGGGACAGTGTGTGCCAGGGATCAGCAGTGAGTGGAGCTCACTGGGCACAGGCCTGTCCAGGGTGGGCTCACCCACAGATAAAGGACTGAATGTTTCCTGTGACCCATGAGAGCTCTGCAGCCCCAGGGGACACAGCAGGTACAGGGAAAGGAGTCTGGGCAGTGACTCGTCTGACCCTAGGGGAACTTGCAGAGGAGGATCCAGGGCAGCCCCAGCCCATGTGCCAGCCCTGGAACAAGGCAGGCACCTCTGAGCACCCTCCATGGCCACAGCAGAGCCTGTGTGGGAGGGGGTCAGTGCAGGGAGCACCATCAGCTGCAGAGCTCTGTCTCCCAGCTTGAGCAGCACAGCCCAGCAGAGGCAGCCCATGGCCCCGGGCAGCACAGCCCCCATGCTCTGCAGAGCAGCACCCCCAGCTCGGGGGCTCTGGGCAGCAGGGCAGAGGCTACAGCAATGGCTGCTCAGGCCAGCACAGACGTGTTCCCCTGGGAAAAGCTCTGTGGGGAGCTGGGATGGGCCAGGAGAAGAGCAGGAGCTCGTGTGTGTGCAGAGGAGCCCTGGCAAGAGGCTGCCCTGTGCCTGGGATAGCAGCAGGAGCAGCCTGAGGAGCCCCGGAGCCAACTCTCTGCTGCTGTGCCTGGCAGCGGGGCCCTGGGGCTGCACGAGCTGCCCGAGCTGAGGATCTCCTGAGCATTCCAGACACAGAGTCACTGTCCCAGACCTCCAGTGCCTCCAGTTCCTGCTGCAGGGCCAGACAGGACTGGGCTTCTTTGCAGGGCTGGGGCCGGGGCAGGGAGAGGAAAACAATGGACCCTTGATTGTAGGAGTCCCCACAGTGTCACAATGCTCTCCATGGTTCCATGAGGCCTTGCAGTGTCACGCTGGTCCCTTGGTTCCTTTGGGCCCCCCAGTGTCACTATGGCACCCTTGGTTACACGAGGCCCCACGGTGTTGCAAGGCCCCTTTGGTTCTCCGAGGGCCCTCAGTGTCTGTTTTGCCAGTGGGCAGGGTCAGCACCAAAGACACAGACACCAAGTTCAGGAATAGTGTAATTTATTATAATGCAAAACTGCGAAGAATCACAAAAGGAGAAGCCCAGCAAAGCACCCAATCATCACTACCAAAAATTGCGTACGGTAATCAAGAAAGAGACAGCACCAGTTACCCTCAGGCCTTGCCATCATCCACGTCCTCACATCAGCTGGGGGAAGCTGTCACAGCCCAGGACTGGAGAGCCATTCCCGGACCCTGGGAATTCCTGCAGGTACATCCACCTTTGCGGGCAACGAGGCTTGAACCTCGCTGTGAGAGGGCCCAGCTTTGACAGTGTTGAACAAACAAGCTGACATCACTTCTAGTGTGGGAACATCTGTTTTCATTCTCCTGTTTGGTTTCTCCCAAAGCCTGGCCAGGGCTCAAGGAGGAAGCGAGGGAGTTTGATCCTAAACCCCCAAACAAGGCCAGATGGGGCCTTGTCCAGTTTCTAAATACAGAAAGGTAAATCCATGTTTCACCAATGAACATAGAGCATATTGCTAATAATGCTTTGTTAATGAGCAGATAGAAATAGAACATTTGGTTGCAAGGTTCATGTAGATGTCAACTTTGGCTCAGAGCCTGTTGTTCAGGCCTCAGTCAGGGCCTGTTGTTCAGGCCTCAGTACTTCAATCAGTCCTTTGACCTAGAGACAAACTACAACCTTCATAACAATTCTTTTGATACTACAATCTTAGATTTAAATATTAGTATTACTTTGTTGACAAGCCAAAATATCATACGAGAAGTGCTTTAAGGTTATATTTTCACAATCTTCATAGGAACGCTTAACCCAGCCATGTTTAAAGAGCTGTACGTGAGTTTGATTCCATTTCCCTTTATACTGGGTGCAATTGAACAGTTTACAGTGTGGGTGCATACAACCTATTCCAGGAGACAACATCCCTCCACAGACACTTTTTCGTACATATATTCCTCTTTATCCAATTTAGGCAAGAAATGCCTTTTCTATGAAAATGCAGCGGTCAGGGATTGCCACCCTCGGTCTAGAACTCTGTTTTTATCATGAACTGTGCTCAAGTTTCTAACCCACCATTTGGGTTGGGCCAGATGGGCCAGCCAAGGCCAGTCATTGAATCCTTCTGGACTTCCACGCACCCAGCAATTACTGAGGTTAAATGAGTTCCCTATCTCTGCTTCTACTGTTAGAAATCTATTTTCCCAACCAGTGCTCCAATTACAATGACAACATTAAATCAACAAGATCAACAATAGTTTCACTGTTAAGTGGTCCCTTTCTGTCTGCAGAAGTCACTCAGTGGCACATCAGTCTTCACATCAAGCGCCATGGATCAGAGCACTTTCCAAAGGGACCATTGGGGCAAACAGGGAGATTTGGTGTGGCAGGCTCTGCAAAACAATATCCTGTAACATCTCTTTGCTCTCACATAAAACACTTGGCTGCAGGGATATGTTCCCATCTTTCTCACCCAGGTTTCAGGATTCAAACAGTGTTGTCTTTCCCTACACTCTTACTTCAGCTGGCTCGGGTGGGCCATTTGGCCTCTGGACCCACACTCTGGCTCCACGATTAGGACTGGTGGATCCAAACCCTTTATCTCCATGAACAGTAGTGATGTGAGGTGGATGTCCTTTTTTCACGGTTGTTTTAAAAACTGGCAATATCAATAATTGTGCTACCCTGCCGTGGGGTTGAATAATCCAGTGTTGTTCGCTATTGTTTAACAGAACTACTTTAATTTCTCCTTGATAATCTGCACCAAGCACTCCTCCCACTGATGCCTTTTCCTGATCTTAAAATCAAGAGTCATACATGGTTAGAAGGGGAAAAGGGATTTTAACTTGGTATTTATTTTAAGGATCCTTAGGTGTACACATCCAGGTCATATGCATCTAGATGCACCCCGCCGAGTCTATGTCTGTCTCCTTCCCCCCAATATTGGTATAACATTATAGGTTTTACTAATTAACATATCTATCAAAGATTCCCCAATGAGACGCTCAAGTGAGCCCCCCTCCCCAAGGAAATTTCCCCTGGATGGTTCTATCTTGGTTTACAGAATGTGTTCTGGAGAGGACCTTGGGGTCTGGGGCACACTGATCCCTAGCTATGAAGCTTCTAAAATGTTTAGTCTCTTAGCTTGACAAACGGGTCCAAGAATGCAGGCAAAAAGCACTAGGAATACAGAAGTTGTAAAAAGGTAAAATAGGGGTATAAAAGAAAAGGCAAAAATCTTCATGGCATCACCACCATATGAACACTTGTCAAGGCCAAACTTGAGTGAGTAGTTATCAAACCAAAGTGTCCCGGAGGAATCTGAATTCCTGTGCCGGTATTGATAACTCTCATTTGCTTCTGATTTATCCTAATTAATTCTAATGCGTAAAGGTCCAGCCCTGCAGCCTCTGGGATGGCCCTGTCAGGGGCCATCACCCCCGGAACAATTTCCCAGGAAGTCAAAGTGTCACTGTCCGTGGTTGTATTTCCAAATTGGGTGCAGCCATGCGCATCTAGGGGGTTTCCATTTCCCCGGTGGGCCCATTGTTAAGGATATGGAGCACATCTGTGAGGTGGGTTTTTCATTGCAACAGGTTCCCATCTCCTATATTTTTCAACTGCTCTTTTAACAACCCCTTCATCTGTTCAATCAATTCTGCAGCTTGTGGATAGTCTGGTCTATGAAAAACCCAGCAGTCTTACTCACTTTATTTTTCACAGTAACAGCCAAAGCATTCCATGTCCTAGCGTCAACAAACCCTATAAAAACAGCCAGTTTCATCCCTTCCTCCTTCATCTGTTGTATACAACCTCACACAGTTTCCCAGCGATGTTGGGGTCCTGGCCAATCATTTTCTGTAGAGTATTTAGTCTTATATCCCTGAGCAGCCAAAGCTAACAAATTGGTATTTGGAGCATTATTTCACAATGTCATTATATACATATGAAAACATAAACATACAAGTTTTATTGTATTATATACATGTGGATAATTCTTTTTATTATTATTCTTGTTGTTATTATTATTATTTCCTTTGCTCAAACAAATCCAAGCTCAAGATTAAATCTTCTTCTGTCGCTCCGTGTGAGAGCGTTTCAACAACAATCGTTCCTTCTGTTGGTGCTGTTTCCGAGATGCTGTTAACAAAATTCACCCTCATCTTCCCAAACCTACAAGTTCTTTTCCTTTTTCCATATGCAATTTTTGGATGCATTTTAATTCATCCAGTGCTTCAGCTTCTTTCAATTGACGTCCTCATTGCTCGCACGGTGCTCCGACCTCAGCCCACGCCACAGCCAGCAAACCCTCGGGAAGGTCTTCCCATCCGGGAATTTTGGATGGGACTGATTCCTTACACTTACATTTAAAAAGCAGCATTTTGTTGTGATCCGGCCAGACTATACCAAATTTTTTTTACCAGCGGGCAGGGTCAGCACCAAAGACACAGACACCAACTCAAGGAATCAGCATCATTTACTGTAGTTCAAAGCAGCAGAGAATCACAAAAGGAGAAGCTCAGCAATGCACCCAATCATCACTACCAAAGATTGCCTGTAGTGATTAAGAAAGAGACAGCAGCAGTTACCCTCAGACTTTACCATCGCCCACATGCACACATCAGCTGGGGGAAGCTGTCACAGCCCAGGACTGGGGAGCCACTTGCGGACACTGGGAGTTCCTGCAGGTGCCTCCACCCACAGGTGAGGCTTCCAACCTCGCTGTGAGAGGGCCCAGCTTTGATAGTGTTGAACTAACAAACTGACAGCACTTCTAGTGTGGGAATATCTGGTTTCATTCTCCTGTTTGGTTTCTCCCAAAGCCTGGCCAGGGCTGAAGGAGGAAGCAAGGGAGTTGACTTTGACCATACAGCCCCAAACAAGGCCAGATGTCAGATTTCATGGCCTTGTCCAGCTTCCAAATACAGAAAGGTCAATCCATGTTTCACTAATGGGTGGATACATCTATCAGAGTGCTAATGACCATGCACATTTTATTAATGAGCAAGTTTAAAGATAACCTTTGCTTGGAAGGTTCTGATGGTGCCCCAAGCCCTGGGACTGGAGGGGGCCCTTGGCTGCGGGGCTGGGAAGGAGCTGCCCCTTGTTCTCACTCTGCCTCACGCAAAGCTGGGCCGCTCACAAGTGGGGCAGCACAGCAAACAGGCAGCCTGCGAGTCTCTTCCATCCTCATCTCTTGAGATTTTTCACCTTTGAGCTTAAGGTCTACAAAGGCAACTGCTTTTGTCCCACTGTGTATCCCCACGTTAAGCAATGCTGCTAAATCCACCTGTAGCACAGCAGCAGGGGAAAGGCCTCAGCCCTTCAGTGTCAGGAGCTGCCGGGCTCTGCCTGAGCAGCTCAGCCAGCAGGAAGGGAGCTGCTCCATATGGGAACGAGGAGCAAAGGACTGCAGCACCTCCTTCTTGGGCAGAGCCAAAATTCAGTGGGGGAACAACAGAGTTATTCTCGTGCACTGGTGCATCAGCACTGCAGGTGCTGTGCCCACAAGCACATGGCTCGAGATCTGCAAAAGAATTCTGCAACTCTTGACTGGGTCAGGATGTCACCAGTGCTAAACTCCACTTTAGTCCAAAGCAACCAGTTTACACCTCTACTGGTGTCTGCTAGATTTTTTTCTTCAGGGTTGTCCGTTTCCCGTGCTTCACGTGTCGGAGGAAAATAACTTTAAGGGATGGGACTATGCAATTACACGAATTTATTGTTTAAAATAACAAACGCATCAGTCGAGGCGTGAGATTTTACAACACCTCTGAGTAATGGCGACTAGTCACAAGATTTAAGGTTACATCGTAATTTATAACTTTCTAATCCAATAGATACTTAAAATGACACTTTGTTTTAGATTAATGACCTATCACCTGTGGCACTTCTCACTGCAATGCAGCTATGTCTTGACCAATAACTTCTCATGTCACGCACACACAAATGTCTCTCTTATACCATTTACATTCTTAACTTAAACTATATAAAATCACACTATTATATTTTAAAACCCTTCACCAAAACACCCAGTGTACAATTTTACTTATAATGATAGGAACACAAGTTTGTAAACCTTTTGCTTAAAGTCCACAAATCTCTGTCAATTAAGCCAGACCTAGTCTCTTCCAGGGTTGTAAATCAAAGCCTCCTTTAATTGCAGGAGTTTCTACTCCTCTGTCTCCCACAAGGGTATCCAGACAAAAGGAAACAGAGGAGGAGCCTACATTTTCGTTGTTGGGCAAAAATGTATCTCATTTTGCTGTACATTCCTTTTTTAAGATGCGTAATCTCTTTAAAAAAAAAAAGAAAAAAGAAAAACCAGAAACAATATGAAAGAGAAAAAAACCAAATGTGTATGAAAAATCTTTTGTGACTTTGGATTAAGAGGTAACTGATCCTTTTAAAAAGAGAACTAAGTTATTTACTTTGCAAATGTGCTGATGGCATGGATCCATCTCACTGACCTCAGCATCCTATTTTAAAGAATTTGGGGTTTGTTGCCAATATTAAGTTATTTTAAATTGTGGTTGAAGCAATAGGAAATTGAAATATGGATTGTGCATGACCGTGTCTTGAGTGTAAAAATATTGCAGTTTGAAACTTGGACCTAAAGTATTGCAAAGAAAAGTTAGACATACCAATGGATTGTGTGACAGCAGCTTTTCCTATAGCATGTGCAGCATCAGAAAGATTTCATCAGTGTGGCTGTGGGTGCTTTTAGCTTTGTCCTGTGCCACTCTATGATGACATGAAACAGGACTTAACCTGCCACCAGCCCAGGCCACCCTTTGCTACCCCAGCTCCTTGGACCTTGTGTCCGCACAAGCAGACACAAAGTGTTTCTGCTGCTTCCCCCTTTTGCACAAATCCACAGAAAGCTGGGATTTTTCCAGGTCTCGTGTCTCCATTGTGCCATATTCCTAAAGAACCAGCAGCCCCTCCCGATGAATACGGTGAGTTACACAGATGCTTGTCAGCTCCACTTCCTGCCTAGAAATATTGAAACTGCTTCTAAATGCTGCTCACTTCAGCTCTTGGACACCTACTCACACACAGCTGGGACAAAAATGCCCCGGATGCCAGCTTACAAGGTGAGTTACGCCAAAGAAGGTCTATGTGGGAAATCTCTATCCCTGCCTATCCTTTTAAGAGATCTGTACACGGGAGTGCGCATAGATGTGTCTTGTATCTAAAGGAAGGAATGTGCAAGCAACGTGACTTTCACTCTCCGCGCTCGTTCCGCAGCCACGGGTACAAAGACATTATGGGAACCCTTGTGCAGACAGAGCCTTCTATCCCTGTAGAAGGGAGCGCGGCGGGTGGGGGCCGTTGGCGGGCAGCGAGCCCCGGGCAGCAGGCGAGATCCGGCTCCGCACCTGCCGGGCCCTGCTAAGGCTCAATGCCGGCTCCTCTGCAACAGCAAAGACCTTCAGCCTTGTCACTGCCCAGAGGGGCAGTGCCGGCCCGGCCGCACAGCTCGTTTTCCCCACAGGTTGCAGGAGGTGAGAAGGCAACACTTGCAAACACTGACTGCGAGCCGCAGCGCCGGCTGCGCACCATTAACCTCAGCTCTGGGACCACTGTCTGCCCCAAGCTCCGGGGGATGCGGTGGGAGCCCTGCTGGGCTCCGCCCTGGGGCCATCCTCCAGTGCCAGCTGCAAACAGGGAGCATTTAGTTGCCACCAAGAGCCCAGCCACGCGTGGAGGGGAGCTGGTGCAGGTGCGGCCTGCGCTGCTGCCTGCTGTGCTCTGGGGCTGCTGCTCCCCGCAGAGGGAACTGCACTGGCGTGCCAGAGGAGACAAAGAAGCTTCAGCTTAAGCCGAACTGAGCTGGGTGGCTGGGCTGGCAGGAGTGGGGAGGGTCAAGGGCATTCACAGAGCTCATCCTGCTGCAAGGACGAGGAAAAGTGGCAGTGGGAAGCTAACAGTGAGGAGAGCTGAGGCCTGGAGGGCAGCTCTTGAATGACACTCAGGTCTCACCGGACCTCTGAGACATTGCTGCTCTTCTGCCAGTGACAGGATGAGTCCCTAAACCTGGGGCTCGCTCCTCCTCGTCGTGGTCAGGGGCATCAAGGAAGGCTACAGTGCGACAGAGACTGCCCTGAGCTGGCAACTCACTGGGGGAAAAGAGGGTGGGAGCACTTGTGAAGTAAAAGGCAGGTGGGGCAGAGAACTGTTCAGAGAAGGGCTGAGCTAAAGCTTGAGCAAGCTGAGAAATGTCATTTGGGGTCATCCCACATTGATTTCATTTCACAAGTTATTGAACAAGTTTATTTGGGGCGGGGGGGGGGTGTCATGTTTTCCCCTGGAGGCGGGCACTCTGCAGGCTTGAGCTGCGTTGCCAAAATGCTCGGGCACGTCTCTGCTGCAGCTCACACCGGTTCTTCTTTGGCTTCTTCCGGCCCGGTGCTGAGCCGCAGCAGAGCCCTGGCGGAGCCCAGAGCAGCCTCAGCATCCACAGAGCCCGGCTGCAAGGAGAGAAAGCAGAAACCGCCCGTCACTTGAAGGCTGCTGTCCCCCTTGTCCCAGCCGCCCGCGGTGCCCAGGCCGCGCTGGCCGTGCTCAGAGCGGTGCCCGAAGCCGCCCGTCCCTGCTGCCTCTGGCAGGAGAGCAGGATGGCAGGACACGTGCCACCGCCCGCAGCCAGCCGTGGCAGATCCACCTCCTCAGCAGCTGCCCAGAGCGGGATGCTCCTGTGCTCGCTGCCATCTCCCAAAAGCCCTTATCCCAGCCGTGCCAAGAAGACGGGGACCCACCGCACGCCACCCGCCGCCGGAAGAAAAGCTGCTCCCAAGCCGTGTCCTCGGCCTTCTCCAAGGCCACGTGCCATCCACGCCGCAGCTGCTCCCAAGCGCTTCCCGATCCAGACTGGACACCACCTACAACGCTTCCTTGAAGAAAAACAAACAACAAATTAATGAAAAGGGATTACAGACAAAAAGGAGAAACAAGAAAAAAGGTCAAAAATCTTCTCTCTGTCGGGGGCCTGAGGAAGGCCCAACCTTCCCTACGTGCTGGGGAAAAACCCACCCACGGGCGAGGGAAGCCCACGCTTTCTCCCTTCCCCCCTGCACTGCCCCCCAACAGGCACGGCGAGCCCAAAGCAAACAAGGGGAGTGGAGCAGCCCGAGCCCTTCCTTTCCCGCAAAACAAAGCAGCCCGTGCACAGCTCCTGGAGTGCCACCTCTGCTCCTGCCATGGGGGCTTGTTTGTGTCGGGCTGGCTGCCCCAGCCCCAGCCCCAGCCCGGGGAACAGTGGGTGGTGGGGGCTGTTGGCAGGGCCAGGGGCCGACTCCCATTTCGTAAGCACCCCAGCCCATCCCGCCCGCCCCGCCGAAAAGCAGCTTGGCAGCCGGCTGAAGAATTAGTTGCATCCACCCCAGCAAAGGGGGGAGCCTTTGCTTCCCGGCCAGGCCGTGCAATGCCCAAATCTGGGAGCATCCCCCTGGGTGTGGACTCATCTGTAAATTCACTGTGGAGCCTGGCTTTGAAGAAGGTGCCAGAATCGAAGCCCATCATCTTCAGCTTGCCGGTGGCCAGGTCGAGGAAGAGCTTGTCATCCCTGACGTCGTCCTCCACGTCTCCAGACGCAGCAGCCCCACCTGGTACAGCTTCTCCAGGGGCTCCTTCTTCCCTGCGGCTGAGAGCAGGCTGTCAGTGCCCCGCCCAGGGCCCCGGCTGTCAGTGAAGCAGGACAAGCAAAAGCAGCTTGCACGGCGGCCACCAGTGCTGGGAAGAGCAGCTCAGCTCCAGCACAAGGGCTGCGTGTTCCCATCTGACGACCCCTGCGCAGCGATACAGGCAGGGCAAAAAAGCCTGCGCTTCTTGGCTTCTTCTTGCCAAGGCACGTGTGGAGCTGTAACTTACCGGCTCCCTGGATCAAAGTGTGCCTGTGGCTCTCTCCCTTCTTCTATGGATGGTGAATATCCTGCAGCCAAGGATCACACGACAGGTCTTCTAATGAGGGCCTGTCCAAGGAGTGCAGGGACAGACACCATCTGATGAGTTCCTTGCAGTCTGCGGGGAGAAACCAGAAAGCGCCGGTCAGTTGCAGAAGGCTCCTGTCCGCTTTGCCCCACTATTGCCATGCCCAGGCCATGCCATGGGGGCTCCGAGCTGTGCCTGAACTTTCCCGTCCATCCTTTGTTTTGGAGGAGAGCAGGAGAGCGGGGCATGTGCCACCTCCTCGGCAGCTGCCAGAGCGGGATGCTCATGAGCCCGCTGCTGTCTCCCAGCACTGCTATTCCCCCCGTGCCGCAGAGATGAGCATCCACCTTGAGAGAGCCGTTGTGGGAGCGACAGCTGGCCCCAGCTGATGTTCCGGCCCTTCGGGAACGGGTGCTGCCCGCAGACCATCTGGTGCAGCACGATGCCCAGGGACCAGACGGTAGCTGCCTCGCCGTAGTACCAGCCAAAGTGGTTCCATTCCGGGGGGCTGTACGATGGTGTTCCTACGGAACAGAGAGGCAGTTCATTAGGGGGATGCTGCCTGCTCCCGGAGCCTCGCCCCAGCATCCCTGGGCACGCGGGGGCTGCACCAGTGGCACGCGGCGTGACCCGCTGCCCTCTCGCCAGCGCCTGTGACTTGTGGACAAACTGGGGGTTGTAAAAGAAGCCACCGGTGTCGCAAGAGGGCAGCGGAAGCCCTGGCAAGGCCCGAGCATTCCACGCAAAGGGAAAACCCGCTCAGTGCCGGGGGGGGGGGGGGGGGGGGGGGGGCGGGGGGAAACCATGCCTTCACTCTGCCTGCCTGCATTGCCCCCCAAAACATTCTGAAGCCAAGGCAAGCAAGGCGAGCTGAGCAGTCCAAGCCCTTTCTCGCCTGCACACCAAACCGGCGGGTGCACAGCTTCTGGGCCCCCCGTCTCTGCTATCCCCGCCCACGGGTGTGTTTTTGTCACGCTGGCTGCCCCAGCCCCAGCGCCAGTCCTGGGCAGAGTGGCTGGCGAAGGCTGCCAGCAGCGCTGGAAGATGGCCCCCCGGCCACCCACACTCAAAAGCAACTGGGCTGAACACTCGGTCGTGGCATCAAAAGGGAGAATCCCCGCTGCCACAGCCAGGTTGGGCCGCGAGATGCCGGCACCGGGAGCCTACCCCGGCGGGGACTCACCTGCAAAGCGGGTGTAGGCTGTGTCTTGCAGGTGGGTGCCGCAGCCAAAGTCGATCAATTTCGCCTGGCCGGTGGCCAGGTCAACCAGGATGTTCTCTGGTTTCAGGTCCCTGTGAAGGACCCCGCAGCTGGTGCAGTGCCGCACGGCCTCCAGGACCTGGCGGAACAGCTCCCGTGCCACCTCCTCTGACAGGAAGCCCCGCTCTCGAATAAAATGAAGCAGGTCCTGAGAGTGCTCCGGCCGCTCCATCACCAGCACCACGTTGTTGGGGAGCACGAGCCACTCGAGGAGCTGCACCACACCAGGGAAGCCGGTGGACACCTTGTCCAGCAGCACGATCTCGAGTGGTGCGCTGGTGCCGTTGGGCTGCGGGAGGAGCACGATGCCGTCAGTGGGGCTGGTGCCGTGCCAGGGCTCGCGAAGGCCCTCGCCCAGCCCGGGATGCTCTGCGCCCTCCGCTGCCCCCACGCCCGCTCTCCCCCGAGGCGTCCTGCCGCCTTCCACCCTCCCGGGCCTCGGCTTATCCCCGCCCGTCACGCCCCGGCTTCTCCCGCTGCCCACCACCCCCCTCCTGCCCCCGCTCACTCACCAGCTCGCCCCAATGACGGATGCGGTTCCGTGGCACCCGTTTGATGGCCACCTGCAAGCCAAGGGGAGCAGCGGGTTGAGCTCGCCGCCCGCCCTGCCGAGCCCCATCCTCCTTCTCCTGCGCCCTCCTCCTCCTCCGCCCCCCTCCTCCTGCGCCCGCCGCCGGCCCCGCCACTCACCGGGGCGCCGTCCGAGAGCCGCGTCGCCGCGAAGACGCTGCCGAAGCCGCCGCGCCCCAGCAGCGAACCCACCCGGTAGCGCTCCGTCAGGCCCTGCTGCGCCTTCCCTGCCGGCGAGACGCGGCCGTCAGCGCTCGGCCCGGCTCCAGAAACGGCCCGCGGCCGCTCCTCAACCGCCCCGGGCCGGGTATCCCCAGATGTTGCCTCTTTCGAAGGGGACACCGGCGGCTCGGGGGCGGGGGCCGCGCTGCCGAGCGGAAGAGCTCGGACCGGGGAAGACGCCGCGGACGCGGCGGGAGCGGCCGCGCCGTCTGTGTCCTCGGCGGGTCCCGGGAGGAGCCGGGCCCGGGGCCGGAGTCGGAGGCGGGGCCGGGCCCGGGCCCGGGGCCGGAGTCGGAGTCGAAGCCGGGCCTGGGGCCGGGGCCGGAGTCGGGCCAGCCGGAGCCAGAGGCTGGCAATGCTGCCCAAGAGGCAGGCACTGATGCCCGCCCAGCAGCGCCACCGCCAGTACGGCAAGAGCCGGGCGGAGGCGAGACCGCGGCGGGACGCCCGGGGGCGGGGAGGGCGAAGCCCCGCCCGGGGCCGCGGGCGGGCCGGGCGCATGGCCCGGCCTGGCATGGGGAGAGGGGAGGCCGCGGAAGGGGCGGACGGGGTGGAGCACTGAAGGGAGAGCGGGACAGGGGATGCGGGACACTGGGAGAAGGAGAGGAGGAGCAGGAGAAGGAACGCGGAGGGTCTGGAGAACCGCTGCTTTTGTGTTGCTCTTCTGCTGCTGCCGCTGCTGCCGCTGCTGCTGCTGCCGCCGCTGCCGCTGAAGCGCTGGGAGCGTTTGTCCGCGTGTCCGTGTGTCTGTTGCCCGGGTGTCCGTTTTTCCCCCGCGCGCCCCGCGGCCGAGCCCCGCGCGCCCCGGGCCAGCACGGGCCGCTCCGCTCCGGGGCCGAAGCGGAGTCACGGAGCATCTCTTCCTCCCGCAGCCGCGCCAAACGCACCGTCTTGTTTAGCTTCTTCTTCACCAGATTGTAACTCTTCCTTGCGGCAGTCTTGCAACTTGCCCCTGCTGCTCGCTCGCCCCGCGCCGCGGTCTCTTGCTTACGAGCAAGCAAAGCGCTGTCCGCACCTTTTGCCTGGAGCAGAGCAAAGTGCTGAATGAGGCGCCTGCCAGCGCCAGGCAGAGCCAGCCCCGTGGGAGGGCAGAGCAGGACGTGAGGAGGGAGACGTGCAGCCCCTGCGGGGCGCAGCGCTGCTCCCCGGCCGCTCGGCGTGGGCAGTGGGAGCGGCGGGGCCGTGCCCGGCGCGGTGCCCTCGTCGCCAGGGCTGTTGCTACTTTCTTGTCCGGTTCCAGGTGAAAATCGGAGGCTGCCGATAGGAGGATTCAAATAAAAGAATGGAAACACTCTTTTTGCCGAGTTCTGATGCCAGTCCAATAGAGCAGCTCAGCTCTCAGCTGTCTGCCTCCTCCCTGCCAATCCAGCACTTTCAGCCGGGAGCAAAGGCCCTCTCTGCAAAGAAACTGCAGGCTGGTTTCCTTCTCCTGCTGTTCATTGACACAGGTAGAAAAGCAGACTAGTTTGGATGCTGAGTCTGTCCAAACAGACAGTGAACTTTGCCATGTGAAGCCAAGACACGGAGTCTTGAGCCCTGCGACAGTGTCATGGGAATCACCTTTGTTGCTTCTGCTGTCTACTGTCACTGCTGAGGGTGCAGTCCCATGGGAGCACATGCCCTGTCTCTAGAAGCCAGAGCCGAGCAATGCACTGGGCTCTAAAATCTTCCATTGGCAGGCTTCTGGCATCTCCAGCATTGCTTTCAAAGCCAAACAGGGAGAAGGCAAACTGTGTGTAGCTAATGATACTGTAGAGTGTCTCAAACTTGCTAAGTCCTAGGTCTTCTAGGTAAGATCAGTTTGGAATGACTGTGGGGTAGAACTAGTGCAAGACAGAAAAGGGGAGCCTAGAAGGGAAGCAATTAATAGTATACAGGAACATCTTGGGCTGTTTCTTTCCGTTGCCATGTCACTCCTGGGAAGCTGTTTTGCTTTTGCAAGAATCTTGCCCACAGTGATGTCTGCTCTTTCCAAGACCCTTTCCTGGAGACCTTGCTCGAGCTCCTGTCACAAGATGTGCCATCACGTGCAGCTTCTCTTGGCTTGCCACACTGTGTGTGCAGCACGACTCTGGTCTGCAGCAAAGCAGGACCAAGGTTTTGAGAGCTTGACAACTTGTCCTTTCTCCTCCTGGTGGACTAGCGAGTTGTGCGGTGGGTAAGGTTTCCGTCCTTCCTGTTCTAGGCTAAGGAAACAGGAGGAGGGGGTAGCAGCAATTGTTAGGCTGGCTGAATGGAGAGAAAGAATCTCCGGAGCCTGCAGCCAGAAGTGGAGAGCTGTGGGCTAATCCTTCCAAGCTCTCAGTGGACATCTTGCAAGTGACCTGGAATGTGAGAATGGTCTGACAGAGGCAGTTGGTTTCTGAGTTCAGCGTAGATGCTTGCACATCTGGTGCGTTGGTGCACAAATCAAGAGTACAATCGGTTCATGGGAAGCACCAGAAGAAGCTGGAGCTCTCCGAGCAGACGACTGGAAGAATCTGCAAAGGAGAAATGTGGGAAATGACTTGGTGTACCTTGCCTGGAAGAAGGGTAGTTTTTTTCTAATAATTCCTAATCCGTTCCCTTGGCTTCTGACTTTCTTAACAAGGCCGTTTGCATCCCCGATTCAGCACGAAGCGAGAGGCCCGGGCTCGCGGAAGTGCGCCAAAGATTCCTCCACAGTGCCGCTCAGGTGGAAAGAGCAGGCAGATAAAGGATACAGAAAGGAAAGCAAGGAACTCCAGCGTTTCAGGGCCAGAGGAGAAGCACCCCTCAACATGCCAAGCTCAGCTGGAGCAGGCAGGTGGCCCCCAGGAGGCCAAGCCAACCACACCTGTTCCACGCTCTTTGCAGCCTTGGGGCCCTGCAGCATCACCATTTTGTTCCCCTGAGGCCCAGCAATAGCACAGTGGTCTCCTTGGCTCTACAGCGGCACAAAGGCCCCTTGCTTCCACGAGGCCTGGCTGTGTCACAATGGTTTCCTTGGTTCCATGGGGCTGCAGAATAACACAATGGCCCACTGGTTCCATGAGGTCACAGAGGGTCACAAGGGTCTCCATGATTCCGTAAGGTGCTGCAGGGTCACAATGGCTCCTTGGTTCTATTGGGCTCCCCAGGATCACAATGGCCCCTTGGTTCCACAAGGCCTGGCTGTGGCACACTGGCCCTTTGCTTCCGTGAGACCTTGCAGTGTCACAATGGCCCCTTGCTTCTGTCAGGCCTGGCTGTGTCACAATGGCCCCTGGCTCCCATGAGGCCCTGTGATGTCACAATGGTCTCACTGGTTCCACGAGGCCCTGCAGTTCCACCATGGCCCTTCAGTGTCACAAGGCCTTGAAGTGTCATAATAGTCTCAGCGGGTTGCCCAGCTGCTTCACAATGGCCTCCTTGGTTCCATGATGCCCCGTAGCGTAACAACGGTATCCTTGCTTCCACACAGTCAGAATGGCCCCGTGGCCTCCTGGAGCCCCACAGTGTCACTACGATCCCCTTGATTCCACGAGGCCCTGCCGTGCTACAATGACCCCTTGCTTATACAAGGCCCTGCTGTGTCACAATGGCCCCTTGCTTCTGAAGTGTGCAAGAGCCTAATACTAAGAGAAAGGCGCCAAAAAACGCTTCGCCATTATCACTGCTCAACACCTGAAAGGCTTCAAAAGTGCTTCGTCATGATGGCTGCTTATCATAATCACTTTTGAACGCCTGGAAACTAAGTGCCGTACGGGCCGTGCATAGCCCGCCTTGAGGCCCATAAAAAGGAAGGCAAAACTGGTGCAAAATGTGGAGGCAAAAGCAAAAGGTAGAATCCCTGCCCTTTGCCTTTCCCCCCACCACCACCATCGCCTGCCGTGAGGCACCCTGAGGCCTCCGGGAGCCGACGCCGCCCGCCTGGGGAGCACCCCCCAATCCTTCACCCCTGGACTGAAATCCCGAGGGAGTTGTGCAACCCCTAGCCCTGCTCCTTCGTCCCAGGCGGAGCCAGGTTCAGCTGCAAGCATCGAGCCTGCATCTCGGAGGATGGGCCGCCGCTTTCCAGCCAAACTGCTCTAGACTTCAGAAGAGGCAGATAAGAGGCTTCAAACAGCAGGAAAAAAAAGGCAAAAACTTCTCCACTTCCCCCACCCTGTCTCAGCAGCAACAAAGGTAGCACAGTGTGGTGGTGACTTATCCAGTGCTTGTTAGAGTAACCTTGTCTTTCCTAACTTTTCTCTACTTTTCTCCTTCTTTCTCTTTGCCTCTCTTACCATTAGATAAAGACATACCCATTTGTTTGGCACCAACATTTAATCTCGTTTGGTTTTAATCTGGTCTTTGGGAATATTTTGAACCTTCAAAGTTCTTTCCTTTTTATACTCAGAGATTTCCTTTTCTTTGCCCTTCTGGGTGTAAATCAGATAGTAACAAAGTGTCATAATGCTCTCCACGGTTCCGTGAGGCGCCACAATGTCACAATGGACTTTTGGTTCCATGAACTTTGGTACTGTCAGCAACAGTCTCCTTGGCTCCGCAGGGTCACAATGGACCCTTGGCTCCGTGAGGTTCAGTAGCGTAACACGGACGCCTTGATTGCATGAGGTTGTGCAGTGTCACAATGATCTCCTTGGTTCTGCGGCCCTGCTGTGTAACAATGGGCCCCTTCCTTTGCTGATGGCTCTGCGTCCTGCCTGCCTCTGCCTTGGCACACAAAGCCTTGGGCTGCTCCAGACTCCTTCTGGGGGACACGTTGCACCACTGCACTGCCCTGGGAGAGAAATTCCTTTCTCCTTGTGTCCAGCCTGGACCTGCCCAGCTGCCCTTGGCATTAATTCTTTCTTTTGCCAGCTGGTCTCTACTAGCTAGAAAGGATCCACCATGTCTGAAACCACCCTTCAAGCCCACCCAGGACTCTCCTCCACTGTCCTCAGTCTCCACTCCACTGAGCACAGAGCTCCTTTGTCCCTCTGTAGTGATCATGTGCTCGAGGCCACGGGCACCTGGACAAGAAGGTCGGTTCTTTTCTACAGGAAGGAAACCACAGAACCCCAGTGTTTTGAAGGCAGATGAGAGGCAGAAAGAGGTTCGGTGCAGCCCCGCTGTGTCACAATGGCCGCTGGCTTCCACGAGCCCCCGCAGTGTCCCAGTGGTCCCGTGGCTTTAGGAGTGGGTGGCTGGGAGTTGGTGCCCCGCCAACGGCTGGGGGAGAAGCAGCAGGGACAGCGTGCGGACAGTGCCATGGCCACTTCTGTGGCCACTCGTGTCTCTGTCCCAGGCACAGCCGTGGTGTGGAACACCGGCTCCGGCTCCTTTGGGTGTGCAGCTGGCAGTCACGGCCTGGAGCATGGCTGCTCCCGGGGGACACCTTGGGGCAGGAGGCTGCTGGAGATTCATCCCCACACGCTGCAGCTCCTTGTCATGAGGTGCTCAGAGTGATTCTAAAGGCTGTTCCCAGCAGGCAGTTGTCTGGCTTAGAGCTGTTGAGCTGTCAGCGGGAATGCAAAGGCCAAGCTCGTCAGCCTTTTGTCCTGGTGCCTTTAGTGTGTGAGCAGTCCCTGGTGCCGTTGTCTTTGGACCCTGACTCTGGCAGAGGGAAGGCTTAGGATGGTGCCTAGAGCTGAGAAGGAAAGTGCCGAGAGCAGCGTGTGTGCTGCTGGTTGGAGGGCTGCAGTTGAAGTTGTAGGCAGCAAGAGCTTTCTCAGGTGGCCCTTTTGTGAGGCCTGCTTTTGCCAGATGGCTTCAAGTGTGTGGCGGGACTCTGGCAGAGGGAAAAGATTTGTTAGGGCAAAGGAGTTCATCTTGCTCTTGGAGTGTGGGTGCAAAGAAGAGTCTGCACTTGGAAGGGGAAGAGTAGGGAAATCTTTTTGTCCTGACACCGTTGATTTGAGAGCAGGGAAGTTTCCGAGTTGCCTCTGCCCTTGGGGTGCTTTCCAGCTGGGCTCGCAGTGATTCCTTCTTCTGCAAGTCGGCTGCGCTATCGTGTGCTTGTTTCCATGAGCGCTGACAGTGCCCAGGAAAAAGCCAAGCGCTTGGCTGGCGCGGCCCGAGTCGTGTGCGAGCAGTGGGTGGGAGAGCTCGGCTGTGCATCCTGCCTCTCTGAGACATAAAGGAATGTGATCCTGCATGTAGCGGGAAAGGAGGAGGAATCGTTTTGCTGTTGGCTGTGCAGTTTCTAGGCTGCAAAGGAAAAGGCAATTCCAGCACGGCCTCTTCCTTTCGAACCTTTTCTGTGCCATCAGCTGCTCAGCATGTAAGTCACACCTTCTGAAATGCATCCAAATCCCCGAAGATATGCTTTTTCTCTCAAGCTCAGTGTACCATCTTACCCTCTCATTTTTGCATAGCCCAAACCCCCTTCCAAACATCCAGCAGCTGCTCTTCAAGAAAAAGTCCTAGACCAAAAAGCCACTGCTGGCTTCCGTAGCCCCTTTGCTGTCTAGGAACTAGAGGAAACAAGCTCGTGATACGCACTTTCTTTCTCAACTCCATCTAGCGCATCCTTCTCTCAAGGTGGCAGAGTCCTTGGCGCAAGTGAAGCATCTCCAGCTGCAGTTCAGACTGAGACATGTGCCAGGACAGGAAACATTTGCTGACCTTGCCTCTTCCCTGTGCAACATGATTCTCGCAGCCCAGTCACTTTCACACACCTTCGCTATCCCTGAGTCCAAGCACCTAAAGCTCCCACAGACAGACGTGTCAGGAAGGAAAACGTTCCAAAAGCACCCCCTTCTCTTGTCAGCATATACATTGTGCACAACACGCTGCGGCACTGAACCTTCCTTCTCAGATCGACATGCCATCACACTTTTCCCTCTTGCAGCTCGGTTGAAAAGGCCCACCAGCTGCTCCCGCAATAGCAAAAGGTTCTACAAGTGAAAGCCAGCTCTGGGCTGCAGCTTCTCCTTGCCGCATGTAAGCCACACCAAACTCACTGATGCACTCTGTCCTTCCTTTCTCAAACGAGTACACGGGGGCCATCAGGACACACCTGTGTCCCAGCAGCTGTGTGCCCAGCCAGCACCAGGAGCAGCGCTTGAGCTGCTCCCAAAGTTGCCCCGCCCCAATGACACAGCTGGACATGGGCTGAGGGGGGGCTGGATCAGGCTTTCTTGTCCACCTGCATGCCAGGAGTCGGCACAAAATCTACCTGCATTCTCTGCAGCATGCCATCCCGGAGCAGAGCCATTCCCGAAGGAAGCCGTGAGCCCGTGACAAGCCAGTGCCGCAGTGGGACCCTAGCAGCACCTGTGGAAGGCGGGAGAGAGGAGCCCACCTGGAGCAGGTTCCTGCCAGGATTAATCATCCCGTGGCTTCCCACCAGGGTCTCGTTGCTTCCAAAAGGCCCCAGAGTGTCACTGTGGCTCCTCGGTTCCACCAGGTTCCTTAGCGTCACTGTGGTGCCCAGGCTTCCGTCAGCTTCCCTAGCATCCCCACGGTCTCCAGGGCTCCCCGAGCTTCTGTGCTGGTGTCACAGTGGTGCCAGGCTTCCGTGTAGGTCCCCAGCATCACAAAGGCTCTCCTGGGAGCCATGGGTCACAAAGCACCATGGGATCTGTGCAGCCCCGCTGTGTCACAATGGCCGCTGGCTTCCATCAGCTTCCATAGCGTCACCACGGTCTCCAGGGCTCCCCGAGCTTCTGTGCTGGTGTCACAGTGGAGCCAGGGTTCCGTGCAGGTCCCCCGCATCACAAAGGCTCTCCTGGGAGCCACGGGTCACAAAGCACCGTGGGTTCGGTGCAGCCCCGCTGTGTCACAATGGCCGCTGGCTTCCACGAGCCCCCGCAGTGTCCCAGTGGTCCCGTGGCTTTAGGAGTGGGTGGCTGGGAGTTGGTGCCCCGCCAGCGGCTGGGGGAGAAGCAGCAGGGACAGCGTGCAGACAGTGCCATGGCCACTTCTGTGGCCACTCGTGTCTCTGTCCCAGGCACAGCCGTGGTGTGGAACACCGGCTCCGGCTCCTTTGGGTGTGCAGCTGGCAGTCACGGCCTGGAGCATGGCTGCTCCCGGGGGACACCTTGGGGCAGGAGGCTGCTGGAGATTCATCCCCACACGCTGCAGCTCCTTGTCATGAGGTGCTCAGAGTGATTCTAAAGGCTGTTCCCAGCAGGCAGTTGTCTGGCTTAGAGCTGTTGAGCTGTCAGCGGGAATGCAAAGGCCAAGCTCGTCAGCCTTTTGTCCTGGTGCCTTTAGTGTGTGAGCAGTCCCTGGTGCCGTTGTCTTTGGATCCTGACTCTGGCAGAGGGAAGGCTTAGGATGGTGCCTAGAGCTGAGAAGGAAAGTGCCGAGAGCAGCGTGTGTGCTGCTGGTTTGAGGGCTGCAGTTGAAGTTGTAGGCAGCAAGAGCTTTCTCAGCTGGCCCTTTTGTGAGGCCTGCTTTTGCCAGATGGCTTCAAGTGTGTGGCGGGACTCTGGGAGAGGGAAAAGATTTGTTAGGGCAAAGGAGTTCATCTTGCTCTTGGAGTGTGGGTGCAAAGAAGAGTCTGCACTTGGAAGGGGAAGAGTAGGGAAATCTTTTTGTCCTGACACCGTTGATTTGAGAGCAGGGAAGTTTCCGAGTTGCCTCTGCCCTTGGGGTGCTTTCCAGCTGGGCTCGCAGTGATTCCTTCTTCTGCAAGTCGGCTGCGCTATCGTGTGCTTGTTTCCATGAGCGCTGACAGTGCCCAGGAAAAAGCCAAGCGCTTGGCTGGCGCGGCCCGAGTCGTGTGCGAGCAGTGGGTGGGAGAGCTCGGCTGTGCATCCTGCCTCTCTGAGACATAAAGGAATGTGATCCTGCATGTAGCGGGAAAGGAGGAGGAATCGTTTTGCTGTTGGCTGTGCAGTTTCTAGGCTGCAAAGGAAAAGGCAATTCCAGCACGGCCTCTTCCTTTAGAACCTTTTCTGTGCCATCAGCTGCTCAGCATGTAAGTCACACCTTCTGAAATGCATCCAAATCCCCGAAGATATGCTTTTTCTCTCAAGTTCAGTGTACCATCTTACCCTCTCATTTTTGCATAGCCCAAACCCCCTTCCAAACATCCAGCAGCTGCTCTTCAAGAAAAAGTCCTAGACCAAAAAGCCACTGCTGGCTTCCGTAGCCCCTTTGCTGTCTAGGAACTAGAGGAAACAAGCTCGTGATACGCACTTTCTTTCTCAACTCCATCTAGCGCATCCTTCTCTCAAGGTGGCAGAGTCCTTGGCGCAAGTGAAGCATCTCCAGCTGCAGTTCAGACTGAGACATGTGCCAGGACAGGAAACATTTGCTGACCTTGCCTCTTCCCTGTGCAACATGATTCTCGCAGCCCAGTCACTTTCACACACCTTCGCTATCCCTGAGTCCAAGCACCTAAAGCTCCCACAGACAGACGTGTCAGGAAGGAAAACGTTCCAAAAGCACCCCCTTCTCTTGTCAGCATATACATTGTGCACAACACGCTGCGGCACTGAACCTTCCTTCTCAGATCGACATGCCATCACACTTTTCCCTCTTGCAGCTCGGTTGAAAAGGCCCACCAGCTGCTCCCGCAATAGCAAAAGGTTCTACAAGTGAAAGCCAGCTCTGGGCTGCAGCTTCTCCTTGCCGCATGTAAGCCACACCAAACTCACTGATGCACTCTGTCCTTCCTTTCTCAAACGAGTACACGGGGGCCATCAGGACACACCTGTGTCCCAGCAGCTGTGTGTCCAGCCAGCACCAGGAGCAGCGCTTGAGCTGCTCCCAAAGTTGCCCCGCCCCAATGACACAGCTGGACATGGGCTGAGGGGGGGCTGGATCAGGCTTTCTTGTCCACCTGCATGCCAGGAGTCGGCACAAAATCTACCTGCATTCTCTGCAGCATGCCATCCCAGAGCAGAGCCATTCCCGAAGGAAGCCGTGAGCCCGTGGCAAGCCAGTGCCGCAGTGGGACCCTAGCAGCACCTGTGGAAGGCGGGAGAGAGGAGCCCACCTGGAGCAGGTTCCTGCCAGGATTAATCATCCCGTGGCTTCCCACCAGGGTCTCGTTGCTTCCAAAAGGCCCCAGAGTGTCACTGTGGCTCCTCGGTTCCACCAGGTTCCATAGCGTCACTGTGGTGCCCAGGCTTCCGTCAGCTTCCCTAGCATCCCCACGGTCTCCAGGGCTCCCCGAGCTTCTGTGCTGGTGTCACAGTGGTGCCAGGCTTCCGTGTAGGTCCCCAGCATCACAAAGGCTCTCCTGGGAGCCACGGGTCACAAAGCACCATGGGATCTGTGCAGCCCCGCTGTGTCACAATGGCCGCTGGCTTCTATCAGCTTCCATAGCGTCACCACGGTCTCCAGGGCTCCCCGAGCTTCTGTGCTGGTGTCACAGTGGAGCCAGGGTTCCGTGCAGGTCCCCCGCATCACAAAGGCTCTCCTGGGAGCCACGGGTCACAAAGCACCGTGGGTTCGGTGCAGCCCCGCTGTGTCACAATGGCCGCTGGCTTCCACGAGCCCCCGCAGTGTCCCAGTGGTCCCGTGGCTTTAGGAGTGGGTGGCTGGGAGTTGGTGCCCCGCCAACGGCTGGGGGAGAAGCAGCAGGGACAGCGTGCGGACAGTGCCATGGCCACTTCTGTGGCCACTCGTGTCTCTGTCCCAGGCACAGCCGTGGTGTGGAACACCGGCTCCGGCTCCTTTGGGTGTGCAGCTGGCAGTCACGGCCTGGAGCATGGCTGCTCCCGGGGGACACCTTGGGGCAGGAGGCTGCTGGAGATTCATCCCCACACGCTGCAGCTCCTTGTCATGAGGTGCTCAGAGTGATTCTAAAGGCTGTTCCCAGCAGGCAGTTGTCTGGCTTAGAGCTGTTGAGCTGTCAGCGGGAATGCAAAGGCCAAGCTCGTCAGCCTTTTGTCCTGGTGCCTTTAGTGTGTGAGCAGTCCCTGGTGCCGTTGTCTTTGGATCCTGACTCTGGCAGAGGGAAGGCTTAGGATGGTGCCTAGAGCTGAGAAGGAAAGTGCCGAGAGCAGCGTGTGTGCTGCTGGTTTGAGGGCTGCAGTTGAAGTTGTAGGCAGCAAGAGCTTTCTCAGCTGGCCCTTTTGTGAGGCCTGCTTTTGCCAGATGGCTTCAAGTGTGTGGCGGGACTCTGGGAGAGGGAAAAGATTTGTTAGGGCAAAGGAGTTCATCTTGCTCTTGGAGTGTGGGTGCAAAGAAGAGTCTGCACTTGGAAGGGGAAGAGTAGGGAAATCTTTTTGTCCTGACACCGTTGATTTGAGAGCAGGGAAGTTTCCGAGTTGCCTCTGCCCTTGGGGTGCTTTCCAGCTGGGCTCGCAGTGATTCCTTCTTCTGCAAGTCGGCTGCGCTATCGTGTGCTTGTTTCCATGAGCGCTGACAGTGCCCAGGAAAAAGCCAAGCGCTTGGCTGGCGCGGCCCGAGTCGTGTGCGAGCAGTGGGTGGGAGAGCTCGGCTGTGCATCCTGCCTCTCTGAGACATAAAGGAATGTGATCCTGCATGTAGCGGGAAAGGAGGAGGAATCGTTTTGCTGTTGGCTGTGCAGTTTCTAGGCTGCAAAGGAAAAGGCAATTCCAGCACGGCCTCTTCCTTTAGAACCTTTTCTGTGCCATCAGCTGCTCAGCATGTAAGTCACACCTTCTGAAATGCATCCAAATCCCCGAAGATATGCTTTTTCTCTCAAGTTCAGTGTACCATCTTACCCTCTCATTTTTGCATAGCCCAAACCCCCTTCCAAACATCCAGCAGCTGCTCTTCAAGAAAAAGTCCTAGACCAAAAAGCCACTGCTGGCTTCCGTAGCCCCTTTGCTGTCTAGGAACTAGAGGAAACAAGCTCGTGATACGCACTTTCTTTCTCAACTCCATCTAGCGCATCCTTCTCTCAAGGTGGCAGAGTCCTTGGCGCAAGTGAAGCATCTCCAGCTGCAGTTCAGACTGAGACATGTGCCAGGACAGGAAACATTTGCTGACCTTGCCTCTTCCCTGTGCAACATGATTCTCGCAGCCCAGTCACTTTCACACACCTTCGCTATCCCTGAGTCCAAGCACCTAAAGCTCCCACAGACAGACGTGTCAGGAAGGAAAACGTTCCAAAAGCACCCCCTTCTCTTGTCAGCATATACATTGTGCACAACACGCTGCGGCACTGAACCTTCCTTCTCAGATCGACATGCCATCACACTTTTCCCTCTTGCAGCTCGGTTGAAAAGGCCCACCAGCTGCTCCCGCAATAGCAAAAGGTTCTACAAGTGAAAGCCAGCTCTGGGCTGCAGCTTCTCCTTGCCGCATGTAAGCCACACCAAACTCACTGATGCACTCTGTCCTTCCTTTCTCAAACGAGTACACGGGGGCCATCAGGACACACCTGTGTCCCAGCAGCTGTGTGTCCAGCCAGCACCAGGAGCAGCGCTTGAGCTGCTCCCAAAGTTGCCCCGCCCCAATGACACAGCTGGACATGGGCTGAGGGGGGGCTGGATCAGGCTTTCTTGTCCACCTGCATGCCAGGAGTCGGCACAAAATCTACCTGCATTCTCTGCAGCATGCCATCCCAGAGCAGAGCCATTCCCGAAGGAAGCCGTGAGCCCGTGACAAGCCAGTGCCGCAGTGGGACCCTAGCAGCACCTGTGGAAGGCGGGAGAGAGGAGCCCACCTGGAGCAGGTTCCTGCCAGGATTAATCATCCCGTGGCTTCCCACCAGGGTCTCGTTGCTTCCAAAAGGCCCCAGAGTGTCACTGTGGCTCCTCGGTTCCACCAGGTTCCATAGCGTCACTGTGGTGCCCAGGCTTCCGTCAGCTTCCCTAGCATCCCCACGGTCTCCAGGGCTCCCCGAGCTTCTGTGCTGGTGTCACAGTGGTGCCAGGCTTCCGTGTAGGTCCCCAGCATCACAAAGGCTCTCCTGGGAGCCACGGGTCACAAAGCACCATGGGATCTGTGCAGCCCCGCTGTGTCACAATGGCCGCTGGCTTCTATCAGCTTCCATAGCGTCACCACGGTCTCCAGGGCTCCCCGAGCTTCTGTGCTGGTGTCACAGTGGAGCCAGGGTTCCGTGCAGGTCCCCCGCATCACAAAGGCTCTCCTGGGAGCCACGGGTCACAAAGCACCGTGGGTTCGGTGCAGCCCCGCTGTGTCACAATGGCCGCTGGCTTCCACGAGCCCCCGCAGTGTCCCAGTGGTCCCGTGGCTTTAGGAGTGGGTGGCTGGGAGTTGGTGCCCCGCCAACGGCTGGGGGAGAAGCAGCAGGGACAGCGTGCGGACAGTGCCATGGCCACTTCTGTGGCCACTCGTGTCTCTGTCCCAGGCACAGCCGTGGTGTGGAACACGGGCTCCGGCTCCTTTGGGTGTGCAGCTGGCAGTCACGGCCTGGAGCATGGCTGCTCCCGGGGGACACCTTGGGGCAGGAGGCTGCTGGAGATTCATCCCCACACGCTGCAGCTCCTTGTCATGAGGTGCTCAGAGTGATTCTAAAGGCTGTTCCCAGCAGGCAGTTGTCTGGCTTAGAGCTGTTGAGCTGTCAGCGGGAATGCAAAGGCCAAGCTCGTCAGCCTTTTGTCCTGGTGCCTTTAGTGTGTGAGCAGTCCCTGGTGCCGTTGTCTTTGGACCCTGACTCTGGCAGAGGGAAGGCTTAGGATGGTGCCTAGAGCTGAGAAGGAAAGTGCCGAGAGCAGCGTGTGTGCTGCTGGTTGGAGGGCTGCAGTTGAAGTTGTAGGCAGCAAGAGCTTTCTCAGGTGGCCCTTTTGTGAGGCCTGCTTTTGCCAGATGGCTTCAAGTGTGTGGCGGGACTCTGGGAGAGGGAAAAGATTTGTTAGGGCAAAGGAGTTCATCTTGCTCTTGGAGTGTGGGTGCAAAGAAGAGTCTGCACTTGGAAGGGGAAGAGTAGGGAAATCTTTTTGTCCTGACACCGTTGATTTGAGAGCAGGGAAGTTTCCGAGTTGCCTCTGCCCTTGGGGTGCTTTCCAGCTGGGCTCGCAGTGATTCCTTCTTCTGCAAGTCGGCTGCGCTATCGTGTGCTTGTTTCCATGAGCGCTGACAGTGCCCAGGAAAAAGCCAAGCGCTTGGCTGGCGCGGCCCGAGTCGTGTGCGAGCAGTGGGTGGGAGAGCTCGGCTGTGCATCCTGCCTCTCTGAGACATAAAGGAATGTGATCCTGCATGTAGCGGGAAAGGAGGAGGAATCGTTTTGCTGTTGGCTGTGCAGTTTCTAGGCTGCAAAGGAAAAGGCAATTCCAGCACGGCCTCTTCCTTTAGAACCTTTTCTGTGCCATCAGCTGCTCAGCATGTAAGTCACACCTTCTGAAATGCATCCAAATCCCCGAAGATATGCTTTTTCTCTCAAGTTCAGTGTACCATCTTACCCTCTCATTTTTGCATAGCCCAAACCCCCTTCCAAACATCCAGCAGCTGCTCTTCAAGAAAAAGTCCTAGACCAAAAAGCCACTGCTGGCTTCCGTAGCCCCTTTGCTGTCTAGGAACTAGAGGAAACAAGCTCGTGATACGCACTTTCTTTCTCAACTCCATCTAGCGCATCCTTCTCTCAAGGTGGCAGAGTCCTTGGCGCAAGTGAAGCATCTCCAGCTGCAGTTCAGACTGAGACATGTGCCAGGACAGGAAACATTTGCTGACCTTGCCTCTTCCCTGTGCAACATGATTCTCGCAGCCCAGTCACTTTCACACACCTTCGCTATCCCTGAGTCCAAGCACCTAAAGCTCCCACAGACAGACGTGTCAGGAAGGAAAACGTTCCAAAAGCACCCCCTTCTCTTGTCAGCATATACATTGTGCACAACACGCTGCGGCACTGAACCTTCCTTCTCAGATCGACATGCCATCACACTTTTCCCTCTTGCAGCTCGGTTGAAAAGGCCCACCAGCTGCTCCCGCAATAGCAAAAGGTTCTACAAGTGAAAGCCAGCTCTGGGCTGCAGCTTCTCCTTGCCGCATGTAAGCCACACCAAACTCACTGATGCACTCTGTCCTTCCTTTCTCAAACGAGTACACGGGGGCCATCAGGACACACCTGTGTCCCAGCAGCTGTGTGCCCAGCCAGCACCAGGAGCAGCGCTTGAGCTGCTCCCAAAGTTGCCCCGCCCCAATGACACAGCTGGACATGGGCTGAGGGGGGGCTGGATCAGGCTTTCTTGTCCACCTGCATGCCAGGAGTCAGCACAAAATCTACCTGCATTCTCTGCAGCATGCCATCCCAGAGCAGAGCCATTCCCGAAGGAAGCCGTGAGCCCGTGACAAGCCAGTGCCGCAGTGGGACCCTAGCAGCACCTGTGGAAGGCGGGAGAGAGGAGCCCACCTGGAGCAGGTTCCTGCCAGGATTAATCATCCCGTGGCTTCCCACCAGGGTCTCGTTGCTTCCAAAAGGCCCCAGAGTGTCACTGTGGCTCCTCGGTTCCACCAGGTTCCATAGCGTCACTGTGGTGCCCAGGCTTCCGTCAGCTTCCCTAGCATCCCCACGGTCTCCAGGGCTCCCCGAGCTTCTGTGCTGGTGTCACAGTGGTGCCAGGCTTCCGTGTAGGTCCCCAGCATCACAAAGGCTCTCCTGGGAGCCACGGGTCACAAAGCACCATGGGATCTGTGCAGCCCCGCTGTGTCACAATGGCCGCTGGCTTCTATCAGCTTCCATAGCGTCACCACGGTCTCCAGGGCTCCCCGAGCTTCTGTGCTGGTGTCACAGTGGAGCCAGGGTTCCGTGCAGGTCCCCCGCATCACAAAGGCTCTCCTGGGAGCCACGGGTCACAAAGCACCGTGGGTTCGGTGCAGCCCCGCTGTGTCACAATGGCCGCTGGCTTCCACGAGCCCCCGCAGTGTCCCAGTGGTCCCGTGGCTTTAGGAGTGGGTGGCTGGGAGTTGGTGCCCCGCCAACGGCTGGGGGAGAAGCAGCAGGGACAGCGTGCGGACAGTGCCATGGCCACTTCTGTGGCCACTCGTGTCTCTGTCCCAGGCACAGCCGTGGTGTGGAACACCGGCTCCGGCTCCTTTGGGTGTGCAGCTGGCAGTCACGGCCTGGAGCATGGCTGCTCCCGGGGGACACCTTGGGGCAGGAGGCTGCTGGAGATTCATCCCCACACGCTGCAGCTCCTTGTCATGAGGTGCTCAGAGTGATTCTAAAGGCTGTTCCCAGCAGGCAGTTGTCTGGCTTAGAGCTGTTGAGCTGTCAGCGGGAATGCAAAGGCCAAGCTCGTCAGCCTTTTGTCCTGGTGCCTTTAGTGTGTGAGCAGTCCCTGGTGCCGTTGTCTTTGGACCCTGACTCTGGCAGAGGGAAGGCTTAGGATGGTGCCTAGAGCTGAGAAGGAAAGTGCCGAGAGCAGCGTGTGTGCTGCTGGTTGGAGGGCTGCAGTTGAAGTTGTAGGCAGCAAGAGCTTTCTCAGGTGGCCCTTTTGTGAGGCCTGCTTTTGCCAGATGGCTTCAAGTGTGTGGCGGGACTCTGGCAGAGGGAAAAGATTTGTTAGGGCAAAGGAGTTCATCTTGCTCTTGGAGTGTGGGTGCAAAGAAGAGTCTGCACTTGGAAGGGGAAGAGTAGGGAAATCTTTTTGTCCTGACACCGTTGATTTGAGAGCAGGGAAGTTTCCGAGTTGCCTCTGCCCTTGGGGTGCTTTCCAGCTGGGCTCGCAGTGATTCCTTCTTCTGCAAGTCGGCTGCGCTATCGTGTGCTTGTTTCCATGAGCGCTGACAGTGCCCAGGAAAAAGCCAAGCGCTTGGCTGGCGCGGCCCGAGTCGTGTGCGAGCAGTGGGTGGGAGAGCTCGGCTGTGCATCCTGCCTCTCTGAGACATAAAGGAATGTGATCCTGCATGTAGCGGGAAAGGAGGAGGAATCGTTTTGCTGTTGGCTGTGCAGTTTCTAGGCTGCAAAGGAAAAGGCAATTCCAGCACGGCCTCTTCCTTTAGAACCTTTTCTGTGCCATCAGCTGCTCAGCATGTAAGTCACACCTTCTGAAATGCATCCAAATCCCCGAAGATATGCTTTTTCTCTCAAGTTCAGTGTACCATCTTACCCTCTCATTTTTGCATAGCCCAAACCCCCTTCCAAACATCCAGCAGCTGCTCTTCAAGAAAAAGTCCTAGACCAAAAAGCCACTGCTGGCTTCCGTAGCCCCTTTGCTGTCTAGGAACTAGAGGAAACAAGCTCGTGATACGCACTTTCTTTCTCAACTCCATCTAGCGCATCCTTCTCTCAAGGTGGCAGAGTCCTTGGCGCAAGTGAAGCATCTCCAGCTGCAGTTCAGACTGAGACATGTGCCAGGACAGGAAACATTTGCTGACCTTGCCTCTTCCCTGTGCAACATGATTCTCGCAGCCCAGTCACTTTCACACACCTTCGCTATCCCTGAGTCCAAGCACCTAAAGCTCCCACAGACAGACGTGTCAGGAAGGAAAACGTTCCAAAAGCACCCCCTTCTCTTGTCAGCATATACATTGTGCACAACACGCTGCGGCACTGAACCTTCCTTCTCAGATCGACATGCCATCACACTTTTCCCTCTTGCAGCTCGGTTGAAAAGGCCCACCAGCTGCTCCCGCAATAGCAAAAGGTTCTACAAGTGAAAGCCAGCTCTGGGCTGCAGCTTCTCCTTGCCGCATGTAAGCCACACCAAACTCACTGATGCACTCTGTCCTTCCTTTCTCAAACGAGTACACGGGGGCCATCAGGACACACCTGTGTCCCAGCAGCTGTGTGCCCAGCCAGCACCAGGAGCAGCGCTTGAGCTGCTCCCAAAGTTGCCCCGCCCCAATGACACAGCTGGACATGGGCTGAGGGGGGGCTGGATCAGGCTTTCTTGTCCACCTGCATGCCAGGAGTCAGCACAAAATCTACCTGCATTCTCTGCAGCATGCCATCCCAGAGCAGAGCCATTCCCGAAGGAAGCCGTGAGCCCGTGACAAGCCAGTGCCGCAGTGGGACCCTAGCAGCACCTGTGGAAGGCGGGAGAGAGGAGCCCACCTGGAGCAGGTTCCTGCCAGGATTAATCATCCCGTGGCTTCCCACCAGGGTCTCGTTGCTTCCAAAAGGCCCCAGAGTGTCACTGTGGCTCCTCGGTTCCACCAGGTTCCATAGCGTCACTGTGGTGCCCAGGCTTCCGTCAGCTTCCCTAGCATCCCCACGGTCTCCAGGGCTCCCCGAGCTTCTGTGCTGGTGTCACAGTGGTGCCAGGCTTCCGTGTAGGTCCCCAGCATCACAAAGGCTCTCCTGGGAGCCACGGGTCACAAAGCACCATGGGATCTGTGCAGCCCCGCTGTGTCACAATGGCCGCTGGCTTCCATCAGCTTCCATAGCATCCCCACGGTCTCCAGGGCTCCCCGAGCTTCTGTGCTGGTGTCACAGTGGAGCCAGGGTTCCGTGCAGGTCCCCCGCATCACAAAGGCTCTCCTGGGAGCCACGGGTCACAAAGCACCGTGGGTTCGGTGCAGCCCCGCTGTGTCACAATGGCCGCTGGCTTCCACGAGCCCCCGCAGTGTCCCAGTGGTCCCGTGGCTTTAGGAGTGGGTGGCTGGGAGTTGGTGCCCCGCCAACGGCTGGGGGAGAAGCAGCAGGGACAGCGTGCGGACAGTGCCATGGCCACTTCTGTGGCCACTCGTGTCTCTGTCCCAGGCACAGCCGTGGTGTGGAACACCGGCTCCGGCTCCTTTGGGTGTGCAGCTGGCAGTCACGGCCTGGAGCATGGCTGCTCCCGGGGGACACCTTGGGGCAGGAGGCTGCTGGAGATTCATCCCCACACGCTGCAGCTCCTTGTCATGAGGTGCTCAGAGTGATTCTAAAGGCTGTTCCCAGCAGGCAGTTGTCTGGCTTAGAGCTGTTGAGCTGTCAGCGGGAATGCAAAGGCCAAGCTCGTCAGCCTTTTGTCCTGGTGCCTTTAGTGTGTGAGCAGTCCCTGGTGCCGTTGTCTTTGGACCCTGACTCTGGCAGAGGGAAGGCTTAGGATGGTGCCTAGAGCTGAGAAGGAAAGTGCCGAGAGCAGCGTGTGTGCTGCTGGTTGGAGGGCTGCAGTTGAAGTTGTAGGCAGCAAGAGCTTTCTCAGGTGGCCCTTTTGTGAGGCCTGCTTTTGCCAGATGGCTTCAAGTGTGTGGCGGGACTCTGGCAGAGGGAAAAGATTTGTTAGGGCAAAGGAGTTCATCTTGCTCTTGGAGTGTGGGTGCAAAGAAGAGTCTGCACTTGGAAGGGGAAGAGTAGGGAAATCTTTTTGTCCTGACACCGTTGATTTGAGAGCAGGGAAGTTTCCGAGTTGCCTCTGCCCTTGGGGTGCTTTCCAGCTGGGCTCGCAGTGATTCCTTCTTCTGCAAGTCGGCTGCGCTATCGTGTGCTTGTTTCCATGAGCGCTGACAGTGCCCAGGAAAAAGCCAAGCGCTTGGCTGGCGCGGCCCGAGTCGTGTGCGAGCAGTGGGTGGGAGAGCTCGGCTGTGCATCCTGCCTCTCTGAGACATAAAGGAATGTGATCCTGCATGTAGCGGGAAAGGAGGAGGAATCGTTTTGCTGTTGGCTGTGCAGTTTCTAGGCTGCAAAGGAAAAGGCAATTCCAGCACGGCCTCTTCCTTTAGAACCTTTTCTGTGCCATCAGCTGCTCAGCATGTAAGTCACACCCTCTGAAATGCATCCAAATCCCCGAAGATATGCTTTTTCTCTCAAGCTCAGTGTACCATCTTACCCTCTCATTTTTGCATAGCCCAAACCCCCTTCCAAACATCCAGCAGCTGCTCTTCAAGAAAAAGTCCTAGACCAAAAAGCCACTGCTGGCTTCCGTAGCCCCTTTGCTGTCTAGGAACTAGAGGAAACAAGCTCGTGATACGCACTTTCTTTCTCAACTCCATCTAGCGCATCCTTCTCTCAAGGTGGCAGAGTCCTTGGCGCAAGTGAAGCATCTCCAGCTGCAGTTCAGACTGAGACATGTGCCAGGACAGGAAACATTTGCTGACCTTGCCTCTTCCCTGTGCAACATGATTCTCGCAGCCCAGTCACTTTCACACACCTTCGCTATCCCTGAGTCCAAGCACCTAAAGCTCCCACAGACAGACGTGTCAGGAAGGAAAACGTTCCAAAAGCACCCCCTTCTCTTGTCAGCATATACATTGTGCACAACACGCTGCGGCACTGAACCTTCCTTCTCAGATCGACATGCCATCACACTTTTCCCTCTTGCAGCTCGGTTGAAAAGGCCCACCAGCTGCTCCCGCAATAGCAAAAGGTTCTACAAGTGAAAGCCAGCTCTGGGCTGCAGCTTCTCCTTGCCGCATGTAAGCCACACCAAACTCACTGATGCACTCTGTCCTTCCTTTCTCAAACGAGTACACGGGGGCCATCAGGACACACCTGTGTCCCAGCAGCTGTGTGCCCAGCCAGCACCAGGAGCAGCGCTTGAGCTGCTCCCAAAGTTGCCCCGCCCCAATGACACAGCTGGACATGGGCTGAGGGGGGGCTGGATCAGGCTTTCTTGTCCACCTGCATGCCAGGAGTCAGCACAAAATCTACCTGCATTCTCTGCAGCATGCCATCCCAGAGCAGAGCCATTCCCGAAGGAAGCCGTGAGCCCGTGACAAGCCAGTGCCGCAGTGGGACCCTAGCAGCACCTGTGGAAGGCGGGAGAGAGGAGCCCACCTGGAGCAGGTTCCTGCCAGGATTAATCATCCCGTGGCTTCCCACCAGGGTCTCGTTGCTTCCAAAAGGCCCCAGAGTGTCACTGTGGCTCCTCGGTTCCACCAGGTTCCATAGCGTCACTGTGGTGCCCAGGCTTCCGTCAGCTTCCCTAGCATCCCCACGGTCTCCAGGGCTCCCCGAGCTTCTGTGCTGGTGTCACAGTGGTGCCAGGCTTCCGTGTAGGTCCCCAGCATCACAAAGGCTCTCCTGGGAGCCACGGGTCACAAAGCACCATGGGATCTGTGCAGCCCCGCTGTGTCACAATGGCCGCTGGCTTCCATCAGCTTCCATAGCATCCCCACGGTCTCCAGGGCTCCCCGAGCTTCTGTGCTGGTGTCACAGTGGAGCCAGGGTTCCATCAGCTTCCATAGCGTCCCCACGGTCTCCAGGGCTCCCCGAGCTTCTGTGCTGGTGTCACAGTGGAGCCAGGCTTCCGTGCAGGTCCCCCGCATCACAAAGGCTCTCCTGGGAGCCACGGGTCACAAAGCACCGTGGGTTCGGTGCAGCCCCGCTGTGTCACAATGGCCGCTGGCTTCCACGAGCCCCCGCAGTGTCCCAGTGGTCCCGTGGCTTTAGGAGTGGGTGGCTGGGAGTTGGTGCCCCGCCAACGGCTGGGGGAGAAGCAGCAGGGACAGCGTGCGGACAGTGCCATGGCCACTTCTGTGGCCACTCGTGTCTCTGTCCCAGGCACAGCCGTGGTGTGGAACACCGGCTCCGGCTCCTTTGGGTGTGCAGCTGGCAGTCACGGCCTGGAGCATGGCTGCTCCCGGGGGACACCTTGGGGCAGGAGGCTGCTGGAGATTCATCCCCACACGCTGCAGCTCCTTGTCATGAGGTGCTCAGAGTGATTCTAAAGGCTGTTCCCAGCAGGCAGTTGTCTGGCTTAGAGCTGTTGAGCTGTCAGCGGGAATGCAAAGGCCAAGCTCGTCAGCCTTTTGTCCTGGTGCCTTTAGTGTGTGAGCAGTCCCTGGTGCCGTTGTCTTTGGACCCTGACTCTGGCAGAGGGAAGGCTTAGGATGGTGCCTAGAGCTGAGAAGGAAAGTGCCGAGAGCAGCGTGTGTGCTGCTGGTTGGAGGGCTGCAGTTGAAGTTGTAGGCAGCAAGAGCTTTCTCAGGTGGCCCTTTTGTGAGGCCTGCTTTTGCCAGATGGCTTCAAGTGTGTGGCGGGACTCTGGCAGAGGGAAAAGATTTGTTAGGGCAAAGGAGTTCATCTTGCTCTTGGAGTGTGGGTGCAAAGAAGAGTCTGCACTTGGAAGGGGAAGAGTAGGGAAATCTTTTTGTCCTGACACCGTTGATTTGAGAGCAGGGAAGTTTCCGAGTTGCCTCTGCCCTTGGGGTGCTTTCCAGCTGGGCTCGCAGTGATTCCTTCTTCTGCAAGTCGGCTGCGCTATCGTGTGCTTGTTTCCATGAGCGCTGACAGTGCCCAGGAAAAAGCCAAGCGCTTGGCTGGCGCGGCCCGAGTCGTGTGCGAGCAGTGGGTGGGAGAGCTCGGCTGTGCATCCTGCCTCTCTGAGACATAAAGGAATGTGATCCTGCATGTAGCGGGAAAGGAGGAGGAATCGTTTTGCTGTTGGCTGTGCAGTTTCTAGGCTGCAAAGGAAAAGGCAATTCCAGCACGGCCTCTTCCTTTAGAACCTTTTCTGTGCCATCAGCTGCTCAGCATGTAAGTCACACCCTCTGAAATGCATCCAAATCCCCGAAGATATGCTTTTTCTCTCAAGCTCAGTGTACCATCTTACCCTCTCATTTTTGCATAGCCCAAACCCCCTTCCAAACATCCAGCAGCTGCTCTTCAAGAAAAAGTCCTAGACCAAAAAGCCACTGCTGGCTTCCGTAGCCCCTTTGCTGTCTAGGAACTAGAGGAAACAAGCTCGTGATACGCACTTTCTTTCTCAACTCCATCTAGCGCATCCTTCTCTCAAGGTGGCAGAGTCCTTGGCGCAAGTGAAGCATCTCCAGCTGCAGTTCAGACTGAGACATGTGCCAGGACAGGAAACATTTGCTGACCTTGCCTCTTCCCTGTGCAACATGATTCTCGCAGCCCAGTCACTTTCACACACCTTCGCTATCCCTGAGTCCAAGCACCTAAAGCTCCCACAGACAGACGTGTCAGGAAGGAAAACGTTCCAAAAGCACCCCCTTCTCTTGTCAGCATATACATTGTGCACAACACGCTGCGGCACTGAACCTTCCTTCTCAGATCGACATGCCATCACACTTTTCCCTCTTGCAGCTCGGTTGAAAAGGCCCACCAGCTGCTCCCGCAATAGCAAAAGGTTCTACAAGTGAAAGCCAGCTCTGGGCTGCAGCTTCTCCTTGCCGCATGTAAGCCACACCAAACTCACTGATGCACTCTGTCCTTCCTTTCTCAAACGAGTACACGGGGGCCATCAGGACACACCTGTGTCCCAGCAGCTGTGTGCCCAGCCAGCACCAGGAGCAGGGCTTGAGCTGCTCCCAAAGTTGCCCCGCCCCAATGACACAGCTGGACATGGGCTGAGGGGGGGCTGGATCAGGCTTTCTTGTCCACCTGCATGCCAGGAGTCAGCACAAAATCTACCTGCATTCTCTGCAGCATGCCATCCCAGAGCAGAGCCATTCCCGAAGGAAGCCGTGAGCCCGTGACAAGCCAGTGCCGCAGTGGGACCCTAGCAGCACCTGTGGAAGGCGGGAGAGAGGAGCCCACCTGGAGCAGGTTCCTGCCAGGATTAATCATCCCGTGGCTTCCCACCAGGGTCTCGTTGCTTCCAAAAGGCCCCAGAGTGTCACTGTGGCTCCTCGGTTCCACCAGGTTCCATAGCGTCACTGTGGTGCCCAGGCTTCCGTCAGCTTCCCTAGCATCCCCACGGTCTCCAGGGCTCCCCGAGCTTCTGTGCTGGTGTCACAGTGGTGCCAGGCTTCCGTGTAGGTCCCCAGCATCACAAAGGCTCTCCTGGGAGCCACGGGTCACAAAGCACCATGGGATCTGTGCAGCCCCGCTGTGTCACAATGGCCGCTGGCTTCCATCAGCTTCCATAGCATCCCCACGGTCTCCAGGGCTCCCCGAGCTTCTGTGCTGGTGTCACAGTGGAGCCAGGGTTCCATCAGCTTCCATAGCGTCCCCACGGTCTCCAGGGCTCCCCGAGCTTCTGTGCTGGTGTCACAGTGGAGCCAGGCTTCCGTGCAGGTCCCCCGCATCACAAAGGCTCTCCTGGGAGCCACGGGTCACAAAGCACCGTGGGTTCGGTGCAGCCCCGCTGTGTCACAATGGCCGCTGGCTTCCACGAGCCCCCGCAGTGTCCCAGTGGTCCCGTGGCTTTAGGAGTGGGTGGCTGGGAGTTGGTGCCCCGCCAACGGCTGGGGGAGAAGCAGCAGGGACAGCGTGCGGACAGTGCCATGGCCACTTCTGTGGCCACTCGTGTCTCTGTCCCAGGCACAGCCGTGGTGTGGAACACCGGCTCCGGCTCCTTTGGGTGTGCAGCTGGCAGTCACGGCCTGGAGCATGGCTGCTCCCGGGGGACACCTTGGGGCAGGAGGCTGCTGGAGATTCATCCCCACACGCTGCAGCTCCTTGTCATGAGGTGCTCAGAGTGATTCTAAAGGCTGTTCCCAGCAGGCAGTTGTCTGGCTTAGAGCTGTTGAGCTGTCAGCGGGAATGCAAAGGCCAAGCTCGTCAGCCTTTTGTCCTGGTGCCTTTAGTGTGTGAGCAGTCCCTGGTGCCGTTGTCTTTGGACCCTGACTCTGGCAGAGGGAAGGCTTAGGATGGTGCCTAGAGCTGAGAAGGAAAGTGCCGAGAGCAGCGTGTGTGCTGCTGGTTGGAGGGCTGCAGTTGAAGTTGTAGGCAGCAAGAGCTTTCTCAGCTGGCCCTTTTGTGAGGCCTGCTTTTGCCAGATGGCTTCAAGTGTGTGGCGGGACTCTGGGAGAGGGAAAAGATTTGTTAGGGCAAAGGAGTTCATCTTGCTCTTGGAGTGTGGGTGCAAAGAAGAGTCTGCACTTGGAAGGGGAAGAGTAGGGAAATCTTTTTGTCCTGACACCGTTGATTTGAGAGCAGGGAAGTTTCCGAGTTGCCTCTGCCCTTGGGGTGCTTTCCAGCTGGGCTCGCAGTGATTCCTTCTTCTGCAAGTCGGCTGCGCTATCGTGTGCTTGTTTCCATGAGCGCTGACAGTGCCCAGGAAAAAGCCAAGCGCTTGGCTGGCGCGGCCCGAGTCGTGTGCGAGCAGTGGGTGGGAGAGCTCGGCTGTGCATCCTGCCTCTCTGAGACATAAAGGAATGTGATCCTGCATGTAGCGGGAAAGGAGGAGGAATCGTTTTGCTGTTGGCTGTGCAGTTTCTAGGCTGCAAAGGAAAAGGCAATTCCAGCACGGCCTCTTCCTTTAGAACCTTTTCTGTGCCATCAGCTGCTCAGCATGTAAGTCACACCCTCTGAAATGCATCCAAATCCCCGAAGATATGCTTTTTCTCTCAAGCTCAGTGTACCATCTTACCCTCTCATTTTTGCATAGCCCAAACCCCCTTCCAAACATCCAGCAGCTGCTCTTCAAGAAAAAGTCCTAGACCAAAAAGCCACTGCTGGCTTCCGTAGCCCCTTTGCTGTCTAGGAACTAGAGGAAACAAGCTCGTGATACGCACTTTCTTTCTCAACTCCATCTAGCGCATCCTTCTCTCAAGGTGGCAGAGTCCTTGGCGCAAGTGAAGCATCTCCAGCTGCAGTTCAGACTGAGACATGTGCCAGGACAGGAAACATTTGCTGACCTTGCCTCTTCCCTGTGCAACATGATTCTCGCAGCCCAGTCACTTTCACACACCTTCGCTATCCCTGAGTCCAAGCACCTAAAGCTCCCACAGACAGACGTGTCAGGAAGGAAAACGTTCCAAAAGCACCCCCTTCTCTTGTCAGCATATACATTGTGCACAACACGCTGCGGCACTGAACCTTCCTTCTCAGATCGACATGCCATCACACTTTTCCCTCTTGCAGCTCGGTTGAAAAGGCCCACCAGCTGCTCCCGCAATAGCAAAAGGTTCTACAAGTGAAAGCCAGCTCTGGGCTGCAGCTTCTCCTTGCCGCATGTAAGCCACACCAAACTCACTGATGCACTCTGTCCTTCCTTTCTCAAACGAGTACACGGGGGCCATCAGGACACACCTGTGTCCCAGCAGCTGTGTGCCCAGCCAGCACCAGGAGCAGGGCTTGAGCTGCTCCCAAAGTTGCCCCGCCCCAATGACACAGCTGGACATGGGCTGAGGGGGGGCTGGATCAGGCTTTCTTGTCCACCTGCATGCCAGGAGTCAGCACAAAATCTACCTGCATTCTCTGCAGCATGCCATCCCAGAGCAGAGCCATTCCCGAAGGAAGCCGTGAGCCCGTGACAAGCCAGTGCCGCAGTGGGACCCTAGCAGCACCTGTGGAAGGCGGGAGAGAGGAGCCCACCTGGAGCAGGTTCCTGCCAGGATTAATCATCCCGTGGCTTCCCACCAGGGTCTCGTTGCTTCCAAAAGGCCCCAGAGTGTCACTGTGGCTCCTCGGTTCCACCAGGTTCCATAGCGTCACTGTGGTGCCCAGGCTTCCGTCAGCTTCCCTAGCATCCCCACGGTCTCCAGGGCTCCCCGAGCTTCTGTGCTGGTGTCACAGTGGTGCCAGGCTTCCGTGTAGGTCCCCAGCATCACAAAGGCTCTCCTGGGAGCCACGGGTCACAAAGCACCATGGGATCTGTGCAGCCCCGCTGTGTCACAATGGCCGCTGGCTTCCATCAGCTTCCATAGCATCCCCACGGTCTCCAGGGCTCCCCGAGCTTCTGTGCTGGTGTCACAGTGGAGCCAGGGTTCCATCAGCTTCCATAGCGTCCCCACGGTCTCCAGGGCTCCCCGAGCTTCTGTGCTGGTGTCACAGTGGAGCCAGGGTTCCGTGCAGGTCCCCCGCATCACAAAGGCTCTCCTGGGAGCCACGGGTCACAAAGCACCGTGGGTTCGGTGCAGCCCCGCTGTGTCACAATGGCCGCTGGCTTCCACGAGCCCCCGCAGTGTCCCAGTGGTCCCGTGGCTTTAGGAGTGGGTGGCTGGGAGTTGGTGCCCCGCCAACGGCTGGGGGAGAAGCAGCAGGGACAGCGTGCGGACAGTGCCATGGCCACTTCTGTGGCCACTCGTGTCTCTGTCCCAGGCACAGCCGTGGTGTGGAACACCGGCTCCGGCTCCTTTGGGTGTGCAGCTGGCAGTCACGGCCTGGAGCATGGCTGCTCCCGGGGGACACCTTGGGGCAGGAGGCTGCTGGAGATTCATCCCCACACGCTGCAGCTCCTTGTCATGAGGTGCTCAGAGTGATTCTAAAGGCTGTTCCCAGCAGGCAGTTGTCTGGCTTAGAGCTGTTGAGCTGTCAGCGGGAATGCAAAGGCCAAGCTCGTCAGCCTTTTGTCCTGGTGCCTTTAGTGTGTGAGCAGTCCCTGGTGCCGTTGTCTTTGGACCCTGACTCTGGCAGAGGGAAGGCTTAGGATGGTGCCTAGAGCTGAGAAGGAAAGTGCCGAGAGCAGCGTGTGTGCTGCTGGTTGGAGGGCTGCAGTTGAAGTTGTAGGCAGCAAGAGCTTTCTCAGGTGGCCCTTTTGTGAGGCCTGCTTTTGCCAGATGGCTTCAAGTGTGTGGCGGGACTCTGGCAGAGGGAAAAGATTTGTTAGGGCAAAGGAGTTCATCTTGCTCTTGGAGTGTGGGTGCAAAGAAGAGTCTGCACTTGGAAGGGGAAGAGTAGGGAAATCTTTTTGTCCTGACACCGTTGATTTGAGAGCAGGGAAGTTTCCGAGTTGCCTCTGCCCTTGGGGTGCTTTCCAGCTGGGCTCGCAGTGATTCCTTCTTCTGCAAGTCGGCTGCGCTATCGTGTGCTTGTTTCCATGAGCGCTGACAGTGCCCAGGAAAAAGCCAAGCGCTTGGCTGGCGCGGCCCGAGTCGTGTGCGAGCAGTGGGTGGGAGAGCTCGGCTGTGCATCCTGCCTCTCTGAGACATAAAGGAATGTGATCCTGCATGTAGCGGGAAAGGAGGAGGAATCGTTTTGCTGTTGGCTGTGCAGTTTCTAGGCTGCAAAGGAAAAGGCAATTCCAGCACGGCCTCTTCCTTTAGAACCTTTTCTGTGCCATCAGCTGCTCAGCATGTAAGTCACACCCTCTGAAATGCATCCAAATCCCCGAAGATATGCTTTTTCTCTCAAGCTCAGTGTACCATCTTACCCTCTCATTTTTGCATAGCCCAAACCCCCTTCCAAACATCCAGCAGCTGCTCTTCAAGAAAAAGTCCTAGACCAAAAAGCCACTGCTGGCTTCCGTAGCCCCTTTGCTGTCTAGGAACTAGAGGAAACAAGCTCGTGATACGCACTTTCTTTCTCAACTCCATCTAGCGCATCCTTCTCTCAAGGTGGCAGAGTCCTTGGCGCAAGTGAAGCATCTCCAGCTGCAGTTCAGACTGAGACATGTGCCAGGACAGGAAACATTTGCTGACCTTGCCTCTTCCCTGTGCAACATGATTCTCGCAGCCCAGTCACTTTCACACACCTTCGCTATCCCTGAGTCCAAGCACCTAAAGCTCCCACAGACAGACGTGTCAGGAAGGAAAACGTTCCAAAAGCACCCCCTTCTCTTGTCAGCATATACATTGTGCACAACACGCTGCGGCACTGAACCTTCCTTCTCAGATCGACATGCCATCACACTTTTCCCTCTTGCAGCTCGGTTGAAAAGGCCCACCAGCTGCTCCCGCAATAGCAAAAGGTTCTACAAGTGAAAGCCAGCTCTGGGCTGCAGCTTCTCCTTGCCGCATGTAAGCCACACCAAACTCACTGATGCACTCTGTCCTTCCTTTCTCAAACGAGTACACGGGGGCCATCAGGACACACCTGTGTCCCAGCAGCTGTGTGCCCAGCCAGCACCAGGAGCAGCGCTTGAGCTGCTCCCAAAGTTGCCCCGCCCCAATGACACAGCTGGACATGGGCTGAGGGGGGGCTGGATCAGGCTTTCTTGTCCACCTGCATGCCAGGAGTCAGCACAAAATCTACCTGCATTCTCTGCAGCATGCCATCCCAGAGCAGAGCCATTCCCGAAGGAAGCCGTGAGCCCGTGACAAGCCAGTGCCGCAGTGGGACCCTAGCAGCACCTGTGGAAGGCGGGAGAGAGGAGCCCACCTGGAGCAGGTTCCTGCCAGGATTAATCATCCCGTGGCTTCCCACCAGGGTCTCGTTGCTTCCAAAAGGCCCCAGAGTGTCACTGTGGCTCCTCGGTTCCACCAGGTTCCATAGCGTCACTGTGGTGCCCAGGCTTCCGTCAGCTTCCCTAGCATCCCCACGGTCTCCAGGGCTCCCCGAGCTTCTGTGCTGGTGTCACAGTGGTGCCAGGCTTCCGTGTAGGTCCCCAGCATCACAAAGGCTCTCCTGGGAGCCACGGGTCACAAAGCACCATGGGATCTGTGCAGCCCCGCTGTGTCACAATGGCCGCTGGCTTCCATCAGCTTCCATAGCATCCCCACGGTCTCCAGGGCTCCCCGAGCTTCTGTGCTGGTGTCACAGTGGAGCCAGGGTTCCATCAGCTTCCATAGCGTCCCCACGGTCTCCAGGGCTCCCCGAGCTTCTGTGCTGGTGTCACAGTGGAGCCAGGCTTCCGTGCAGGTCCCCCGCATCACAAAGGCTCTCCTGGGAGCCACGGGTCACAAAGCACCGTGGGTTCGGTGCAGCCCCGCTGTGTCACAATGGCCGCTGGCTTCCACGAGCCCCCGCAGTGTCCCAGTGGTCCCGTGGCTTTAGGAGTGGGTGGCTGGGAGTTGGTGCCCCGCCAACGGCTGGGGGAGAAGCAGCAGGGACAGCGTGCGGACAGTGCCATGGCCACTTCTGTGGCCACTCGTGTCTCTGTCCCAGGCACAGCCGTGGTGTGGAACACCGGCTCCGGCTCCTTTGGGTGTGCAGCTGGCAGTCACGGCCTGGAGCATGGCTGCTCCCGGGGGACACCTTGGGGCAGGAGGCTGCTGGAGATTCATCCCCACACGCTGCAGCTCCTTGTCATGAGGTGCTCAGAGTGATTCTAAAGGCTGTTCCCAGCAGGCAGTTGTCTGGCTTAGAGCTGTTGAGCTGTCAGCGGGAATGCAAAGGCCAAGCTCGTCAGCCTTTTGTCCTGGTGCCTTTAGTGTGTGAGCAGTCCCTGGTGCCGTTGTCTTTGGACCCTGACTCTGGCAGAGGGAAGGCTTAGGATGGTGCCTAGAGCTGAGAAGGAAAGTGCCGAGAGCAGCGTGTGTGCTGCTGGTTGGAGGGCTGCAGTTGAAGTTGTAGGCAGCAAGAGCTTTCTCAGCTGGCCCTTTTGTGAGGCCTGCTTTTGCCAGATGGCTTCAAGTGTGTGGCGGGACTCTGGGAGAGGGAAAAGATTTGTTAGGGCAAAGGAGTTCATCTTGCTCTTGGAGTGTGGGTGCAAAGAAGAGTCTGCACTTGGAAGGGGAAGAGTAGGGAAATCTTTTTGTCCTGACACCGTTGATTTGAGAGCAGGGAAGTTTCCGAGTTGCCTCTGCCCTTGGGGTGCTTTCCAGCTGGGCTCGCAGTGATTCCTTCTTCTGCAAGTCGGCTGCGCTATCGTGTGCTTGTTTCCATGAGCGCTGACAGTGCCCAGGAAAAAGCCAAGCGCTTGGCTGGCGCGGCCCGAGTCGTGTGCGAGCAGTGGGTGGGAGAGCTCGGCTGTGCATCCTGCCTCTCTGAGACATAAAGGAATGTGATCCTGCATGTAGCGGGAAAGGAGGAGGAATCGTTTTGCTGTTGGCTGTGCAGTTTCTAGGCTGCAAAGGAAAAGGCAATTCCAGCACGGCCTCTTCCTTTAGAACCTTTTCTGTGCCATCAGCTGCTCAGCATGTAAGTCACACCCTCTGAAATGCATCCAAATCCCCGAAGATATGCTTTTTCTCTCAAGCTCAGTGTACCATCTTACCCTCTCATTTTTGCATAGCCCAAACCCCCTTCCAAACATCCAGCAGCTGCTCTTCAAGAAAAAGTCCTAGACCAAAAAGCCACTGCTGGCTTCCGTAGCCCCTTTGCTGTCTAGGAACTAGAGGAAACAAGCTCGTGATACGCACTTTCTTTCTCAACTCCATCTAGCGCATCCTTCTCTCAAGGTGGCAGAGTCCTTGGCGCAAGTGAAGCATCTCCAGCTGCAGTTCAGACTGAGACATGTGCCAGGACAGGAAACATTTGCTGACCTTGCCTCTTCCCTGTGCAACATGATTCTCGCAGCCCAGTCACTTTCACACACCTTCGCTATCCCTGAGTCCAAGCACCTAAAGCTCCCACAGACAGACGTGTCAGGAAGGAAAACGTTCCAAAAGCACCCCCTTCTCTTGTCAGCATATACATTGTGCACAACACGCTGCGGCACTGAACCTTCCTTCTCAGATCGACATGCCATCACACTTTTCCCTCTTGCAGCTCGGTTGAAAAGGCCCACCAGCTGCTCCCGCAATAGCAAAAGGTTCTACAAGTGAAAGCCAGCTCTGGGCTGCAGCTTCTCCTTGCCGCATGTAAGCCACACCAAACTCACTGATGCACTCTGTCCTTCCTTTCTCAAACGAGTACACGGGGGCCATCAGGACACACCTGTGTCCCAGCAGCTGTGTGCCCAGCCAGCACCAGGAGCAGGGCTTGAGCTGCTCCCAAAGTTGCCCCGCCCCAATGACACAGCTGGACATGGGCTGAGGGGGGGCTGGATCAGGCTTTCTTGTCCACCTGCATGCCAGGAGTCAGCACAAAATCTACCTGCATTCTCTGCAGCATGCCATCCCAGAGCAGAGCCATTCCCGAAGGAAGCCGTGAGCCCGTGACAAGCCAGTGCCGCAGTGGGACCCTAGCAGCACCTGTGGAAGGCGGGAGAGAGGAGCCCACCTGGAGCAGGTTCCTGCCAGGATTAATCATCCCGTGGCTTCCCACCAGGGTCTCGTTGCTTCCAAAAGGCCCCAGAGTGTCACTGTGGCTCCTTGGTTCCACCAGGTTCCATAGCGTCACTGTGGTGCCCAGGCTTCCGTCAGCTTCCCTAGCATCCCCACGGTCTCCAGGGCTCCCCGAGCTTCTGTGCTGGTGTCACAGTGGTGCCAGGCTTCCGTGTAGGTCCCCAGCATCACAAAGGCTCTCCTGGGAGCCACGGGTCACAAAGCACCATGGGATCTGTGCAGCCCCGCTGTGTCACAATGGCCGCTGGCTTCCATCAGCTTCCATAGCATCCCCACGGTCTCCAGGGCTCCCCGAGCTTCTGTGCTGGTGTCACAGTGGAGCCAGGGTTCCATCAGCTTCCATAGCGTCCCCACGGTCTCCAGGGCTCCCCGAGCTTCTGTGCTGGTGTCACAGTGGAGCCAGGCTTCCGTGCAGGTCCCCCGCATCACAAAGGCTCTCCTGGGAGCCACGGGTCACAAAGCACCGTGGGTTCGGTGCAGCCCCGCTGTGTCACAATGGCCGCTGGCTTCCACGAGCCCCCGCAGTGTCCCAGTGGTCCCGTGGCTTTAGGAGTGGGTGGCTGGGAGTTGGTGCCCCGCCAACGGCTGGGGGAGAAGCAGCAGGGACAGCGTGCGGACAGTGCCATGGCCACTTCTGTGGCCACTCGTGTCTCTGTCCCAGGCACAGCCGTGGTGTGGAACACCGGCTCCGGCTCCTTTGGGTGTGCAGCTGGCAGTCACGGCCTGGAGCATGGCTGCTCCCGGGGGACACCTTGGGGCAGGAGGCTGCTGGAGATTCATCCCCACACGCTGCAGCTCCTTGTCATGAGGTGCTCAGAGTGATTCTAAAGGCTGTTCCCAGCAGGCAGTTGTCTGGCTTAGAGCTGTTGAGCTGTCAGCGGGAATGCAAAGGCCAAGCTCGTCAGCCTTTTGTCCTGGTGCCTTTAGTGTGTGAGCAGTCCCTGGTGCCGTTGTCTTTGGACCCTGACTCTGGCAGAGGGAAGGCTTAGGATGGTGCCTAGAGCTGAGAAGGAAAGTGCCGAGAGCAGCGTGTGTGCTGCTGGTTGGAGGGCTGCAGTTGAAGTTGTAGGCAGCAAGAGCTTTCTCAGGTGGCCCTTTTGTGAGGCCTGCTTTTGCCAGATGGCTTCAAGTGTGTGGCGGGACTCTGGCAGAGGGAAAAGATTTGTTAGGGCAAAGGAGTTCATCTTGCTCTTGGAGTGTGGGTGCAAAGAAGAGTCTGCACTTGGAAGGGGAAGAGTAGGGAAATCTTTTTGTCCTGACACCGTTGATTTGAGAGCAGGGAAGTTTCCGAGTTGCCTCTGCCCTTGGGGTGCTTTCCAGCTGGGCTCGCAGTGATTCCTTCTTCTGCAAGTCGGCTGCGCTATCGTGTGCTTGTTTCCATGAGCGCTGACAGTGCCCAGGAAAAAGCCAAGCGCTTGGCTGGCGCGGCCCGAGTCGTGTGCGAGCAGTGGGTGGGAGAGCTCGGCTGTGCATCCTGCCTCTCTGAGACATAAAGGAATGTGATCCTGCATGTAGCGGGAAAGGAGGAGGAATCGTTTTGCTGTTGGCTGTGCAGTTTCTAGGCTGCAAAGGAAAAGGCAATTCCAGCACGGCCTCTTCCTTTAGAACCTTTTCTGTGCCATCAGCTGCTCAGCATGTAAGTCACACCTTCTGAAATGCATCCAAATCCCCGAAGATATGCTTTTTCTCTCAAGTTCAGTGTACCATCTTACCCTCTCATTTTTGCATAGCCCAAACCCCCTTCCAAACATCCAGCAGCTGCTCTTCAAGAAAAAGTCCTAGACCAAAAAGCCACTGCTGGCTTCCGTAGCCCCTTTGCTGTCTAGGAACTAGAGGAAACAAGCTCGTGATACGCACTTTCTTTCTCAACTCCATCTAGCGCATCCTTCTCTCAAGGTGGCAGAGTCCTTGGCGCAAGTGAAGCATCTCCAGCTGCAGTTCAGACTGAGACATGTGCCAGGACAGGAAACATTTGCTGACCTTGCCTCTTCCCTGTGCAACATGATTCTCGCAGCCCAGTCACTTTCACACACCTTCGCTATCCCTGAGTCCAAGCACCTAAAGCTCCCACAGACAGACGTGTCAGGAAGGAAAACGTTCCAAAAGCACCCCCTTCTCTTGTCAGCATATACATTGTGCACAACACGCTGCGGCACTGAACCTTCCTTCTCAGATCGACATGCCATCACACTTTTCCCTCTTGCAGCTCGGTTGAAAAGGCCCACCAGCTGCTCCCGCAATAGCAAAAGGTTCTACAAGTGAAAGCCAGCTCTGGGCTGCAGCTTCTCCTTGCCGCATGTAAGCCACACCAAACTCACTGATGCACTCTGTCCTTCCTTTCTCAAACGAGTACACGGGGGCCATCAGGACACACCTGTGTCCCAGCAGCTGTGTGCCCAGCCAGCACCAGGAGCAGCGCTTGAGCTGCTCCCAAAGTTGCCCCGCCCCAATGACACAGCTGGACATGGGCTGAGGGGGGGCTGGATCAGGCTTTCTTGTCCACCTGCATGCCAGGAGTCAGCACAAAATCTACCTGCATTCTCTGCAGCATGCCATCCCAGAGCAGAGCCATTCCCGAAGGAAGCCGTGAGCCCGTGACAAGCCAGTGCCGCAGTGGGACCCTAGCAGCACCTGTGGAAGGCGGGAGAGAGGAGCCCACCTGGAGCAGGTTCCTGCCAGGATTAATCATCCCGTGGCTTCCCACCAGGGTCTCGTTGCTTCCAAAAGGCCCCAGAGTGTCACTGTGGCTCCTTGGTTCCACCAGGTTCCATAGCGTCACTGTGGTGCCCAGGCTTCCGTCAGCTTCCCTAGCATCCCCACGGTCTCCAGGGCTCCCCGAGCTTCTGTGCTGGTGTCACAGTGGTGCCAGGCTTCCGTGTAGGTCCCCAGCATCACAAAGGCTCTCCTGGGAGCCACGGGTCACAAAGCACCATGGGTTCGGTGCAGCCCCGCTGTGTCACAATGGCCGCTGGCTTCCATCAGCTTCCATAGCATCCCCACGGTCTCCAGGGCTCCCCGAGCTTCTGTGGTGTCACAGTGGAGCCAGGGTTCCATCAGCTTCCATAGCGTCCCCACGGTCTCCAGGGCTCCCCGAGCTTCTGTGCTGGTGTCACAGTGGAGCCAGGCTTCCGTGTAGGTCCCCGTCATCACAAAGGCTCTCCTGGGAGCCACGGGTCACAAAGCACCGTGGGTTCGGTGCAGCCCCGCTGTGTCACAATGGCCGCTGGCTTCCACGAGCCCCCGCAGTGTCCCAGTGGTCCCGTGGCTTTAGGAGTGGGTGGCTGGGAGTTGGTGCCCCGCCAGCGGCTGGGGGAGAAGCAGCAGGGACAGCGTGCGGACAGTGCCATGGCCACTTCTGTGGCCACTCGTGTCTCTGTCCCAGGCACAGCCGTGGTGTGGAACACCGGCTCCGGCTCCTTTGGGTGTGCAGCTGGCAGTCACGGCCTGGAGCATGGCTGCTCCCGGGGGACACCTTGGGGCAGGAGGCTGCTGGAGATTCATCCCCACACGCTGCAGCTCCTTGTCATGAGGTGCTCAGAGTGATTCTAAAGGCTGTTCCCAGCAGGCAGTTGTCTGGCTTAGAGCTGTTGAGCTGTCAGCGGGAATGCAAAGGCCAAGCTCGTCAGCCTTTTGTCCTGGTGCCTTTAGTGTGTGAGCAGTCCCTGGTGCCGTTGTCTTTGGATCCTGACTCTGGCAGAGGGAAGGCTTAGGATGGTGCCTAGAGCTGAGAAGGAAAGTGCCGAGAGCAGCGTGTGTGCTGCTGGTTGGAGGGCTGCAGTTGAAGTTGTAGGCAGCAAGAGCTTTCTCAGCTGGCCCTTTTGTGAGGCCTGCTTTTGCCAGATGGCTTCAAGTGTGTGGCGGGACTCTGGCAGAGGGAAAAGATTTGTTAGGGCAAAGGAGTTCATCTTGCTCTTGGAGTGTGGGTGCAAAGAAGAGTCTGCACTTGGAAGGGGAAGAGTAGGGAAATCTTTTTGTCCTGACACCGTTGATTTGAGAGCAGGGAAGTTTCCGAGTTGCCTCTGCCCTTGGGGTGCTTTCCAGCTGGGCTCGCAGTGATTCCTTCTTCTGCAAGTCGGCTGCGCTATCGTGTGCTTGTTTCCATGAGCGCTGACAGTGCCCAGGAAAAAGCCAAGCGCTTGGCTGGCGCGGCCCGAGTCGTGTGCGAGCAGTGGGTGGAAGAGCTCGGCTGTGCATCCTGCCTCTCTGAGACATAAAGGAATGTGATCCTGCATGTAGCGGGAAAGGAGGAGGAATCGTTTTGCTGTTGGCTGTGCAGTTTCTAGGCTGCAAAGGAAAAGGCAATTCCAGCACGGCCTCTTCCTTTAGAACCTTTTCTGTGCCATCAGCTGCTCAGCATGTAAGTCACACCCTCTGAAATGCATCCAAATCCCCGAAGATATGCTTTTTCTCTCAAGCTCAGTGTACCATCTTACCCTCTCATTTTTGCATAGCCCAAACCCCCTTCCAAACATCCAGCAGCTGCTCTTCAAGAAAAAGTCCTAGACCAAAAAGCCACTGCTGGCTTCCGTAGCCCCTTTGCTGTCTAGGAACTAGAGGAAACAAGCTCGTGATACGCACTTTCTTTCTCAACTCCATCTAGCGCATCCTTCTCTCAAGGTGGCAGAGTCCTTGGCGCAAGTGAAGCATCTCCAGCTGCAGTTCAGACTGAGACATGTGCCAGGACAGGAAACATTTGCTGACCTTGCCTCTTCCCTGTGCAACATGATTCTCGCAGCCCAGTCACTTTCACACACCTTCGCTATCCCTGAGTCCAAGCACCTAAAGCTCCCACAGACAGACGTGTCAGGAAGGAAAACGTTCCAAAAGCACCCCCTTCTCTTGTCAGCATATACATTGTGCACAACACGCTGCGGCACTGAACCTTCCTTCTCAGATCGACATGCCATCACACTTTTCCCTCTTGCAGCTCGGTTGAAAAGGCCCACCAGCTGCTCCCGCAATAGCAAAAGGTTCTACAAGTGAAAGCCAGCTCTGGGCTGCAGCTTCTCCTTGCCGCATGTAAGCCACACCAAACTCACTGATGCACTCTGTCCTTCCTTTCTCAAACGAGTACACGGGGGCCATCAGGACACACCTGTGTCCCAGCAGCTGTGTGCCCAGCCAGCACCAGGAGCAGGGCTTGAGCTGCTCCCAAAGTTGCCTCGCCCCAATGACACAGCTGGACATGGGCTGAGGGGGGGCTGGATCAGGCTTTCTTGTCCACCTGCATGCCAGGAGTCGGCACAAAATCTACCTGCATTCTCTGCAGCATGCCATCCCGGAGCAGAGCCATTCCCGAAGGAAGCCGTGAGCCCGTGACAAGCCAGTGCCGCAGTGGGACCCTAGCAGCACCTGTGGAAGGCGGGAGAGAGGAGCCCACCTGGAGCAGGTTCCTGCCAGGATTAATCATCCCGTGGCTTCCCACCAGGGTCTCGTTGCTTCCAAAAGGCCCCAGAGTGTCACTGTGGCTCCTCGGTTCCACCAGGTTCCATAGCGTCACTGTGGTGCCCAGGCTTCCGTCAGCTTCCCTAGCATCCCCACGGTCTCCAGGGCTCCCCGAGCTTCTGTGCTGGTGTCACAGTGGTGCCAGGCTTCCGTGTAGGTCCCCAGCATCACAAAGGCTCTCCTGGGAGCCACGGGTCACAAAGCACCATGGGTTCGGTGCAGCCCCGCTGTGTCACAATGGCTGCTGGCTTCCATCAGCTTCCATAGCATCCCCACGGTCTCCAGGGCTCCCCGAGCTTCTGTGGTGTCACAGTGGAGCCAGGGTTCCATCAGCTTCCATAGCGTCCCCACGGTCTCCAGGGCTCCCTGAGCTTCTGTGCTGGTGTCACAGTGGAGCCAGGCTTCCGTGTAGGTCCCCCGCATCACAAAGGCTCTCCTGGGAGCCACGGGTCACAAAGCACCGTGGGTTCGGTGCAGCCCCGCTGTGTCACAATGGCCGCTGGCTTCCACGAGCCCCCGCAGTGTCCCAGTGGTCCCGTGGCTTTAGGAGTGGGTGGCTGGGAGTTGGTGCCCCGCCAGCGGCTGGGGGAGAAGCAGCAGGGACAGCGTGCGGACAGTGCCATGGCCACTTCTGTGGCCACTCGTGTCTCTGTCCCAGGCACAGCCGTGGTGTGGAACACCGGCTCCGGCTCCTTTGGGTGTGCAGCTGGCAGTCACGGCCTGGAGCATGGCTGCTCCCGGGGGACACCTTGGGGCAGGAGGCTGCTGGAGATTCATCCCCACACGCTGCAGCTCCTTGTCATGAGGTGCTCAGAGTGATTCTAAAGGCTGTTCCCAGCAGGCAGTTGTCTGGCTTAGAGCTGTTGAGCTGTCAGCGGGAATGCAAAGGCCAAGCTCGTCAGCCTTTTGTCCTGGTGCCTTTAGTGTGTGAGCAGTCCCTGGTGCCGTTGTCTTTGGATCCTGACTCTGGCAGAGGGAAGGCTTAGGATGGTGCCTAGAGCTGAGAAGGAAAGTGCCGAGAGCAGCGTGTGTGCTGCTGGTTGGAGGGCTGCAGTTGAAGTTGTAGGCAGCAAGAGCTTTCTCAGCTGGCCCTTTTGTGAGGCCTGCTTTTGCCAGATGGCTTCAAGTGTGTGGCGGGACTCTGGGAGAGGGAAAAGATTTGTTAGGGCAAAGGAGTTCATCTTGCTCTTGGAGTGTGGGTGCAAAGAAGAGTCTGCACTTGGAAGGGGAAGAGTAGGGAAATCTTTTTGTCCTGACACCGTTGATTTGAGAGCAGGGAAGTTTCCGAGTTGCCTCTGCCCTTGGGGTGCTTTCCAGCTGGGCTCGCAGTGATTCCTTCTTCTGCAAGTCGGCTGCGCTATCGTGTGCTTGTTTCCATGAGCGCTGACAGTGCCCAGGAAAAAGCCAAGCGCTTGGCTGGCGCGGCCCGAGTCGTGTGCGAGCAGTGGGTGGGAGAGCTCGGCTGTGCATCCTGCCTCTCTGAGACATAAAGGAATGTGATCCTGCATGTAGCGGGAAAGGAGGAGGAATCGTTTTGCTGTTGGCTGTGCAGTTTCTAGGCTGCAAAGGAAAAGGCAATTCCAGCACGGCCTCTTCCTTTAGAACCTTTTCTGTGCCATCAGCTGCTCAGCATGTAAGTCACACCCTCTGAAATGCATCCAAATCCCCGAAGATATGCTTTTTCTCTCAAGCTCAGTGTACCATCTTACCCTCTCATTTTTGCATAGCCCAAACCCCCTTCCAAACATCCAGCAGCTGCTTGTCAAGAAAAAGTCCTAGACCAAAAAGCCACTGCTGGCTTCCGTAGCCCCTTTGCTGTCTAGGAACTAGAGGAAACAAGCTCGTGATACGCACTTTCTTTCTCAACTCCATCTAGCGCATCCTTCTCTCAAGGTGGCAGAGTCCTTGGCGCAAGTGAAGCATCTCCAGCTGCAGTTCAGACTGAGACATGTGCCAGGACAGGAAACATTTGCTGACCTTGCCTCTTCCCTGTGCAACATGATTCTCGCAGCCCAGTCACTTTCACACACCTTCGCTATCCCTGAGTCCAAGCACCTAAAGCTCCCACAGACAGACGTGTCAGGAAGGAAAACATTCCAAAAGCACCCCCTTCTCTTGTCAGCATATACATTGTGCACAACACGCTGCGGCACTGAACCTTCCTTCTCAGATCGACATGCCATCACACTTTTCCCTCTTGCAGCTCGGTTGAAAAGGCCCACCAGCTGCTCCCGCAATAGCAAAAGGTTCTACAAGTGAAAGCCAGCTCTGGGCTGCAGCTTCTCCTTGCCGCATGTAAGCCACACCAAACTCACTGATGCACTCTGTCCTTCCTTTCTCAAACGAGTACACGGGGGCCATCAGGACACACCTGTGTCCCAGCAGCTGTGTGCCCAGCCAGCACCAGGAGCAGGGCTTGAGCTGCTCCCAAAGTTGCCTCGCCCCAATGACACAGCTGGACATGGGCTGAGGGGGGGCTGGATCAGGCTTTCTTGTCCACCTGCATGCCAGGAGTCGGCACAAAATCTACCTGCATTCTCTGCAGCATGCCATCCCGGAGCAGAGCCATTCCCGAAGGAAGCCGTGAGCCCGTGGCAAGCCAGTGCCGCAGTGGGACCCTAGCAGCACCTGTGGAAGGCGGGAGAGAGGAGCCCACCTGGAGCAGGTTCCTGCCAGGATTAATCATCCCGTGGCTTCCCACCAGGGTCTCGTTGCTTCCAAAAGGCCCCAGAGTGTCACTGTGGCTCCTCGGTTCCACCAGGTTCCATAGCGTCACTGTGGTGCCCAGGCTTCCGTCAGCTTCCCTAGCATCCCCACGGTCTCCAGGGCTCCCCGAGCTTCTGTGCTGGTGTCACAGTGGTGCCAGGCTTCCGTGTAGGTCCCCAGCATCACAAAGGCTCTCCTGGGAGCCACGGGTCACAAAGCACCATGGGTTCGGTGCAGCCCCGCTGTGTCACAATGGCCGCTGGCTTCCATCAGCTTCCATAGCATCCCCACGGTCTCCAGGGCTCCCCGAGCTTCTGTGGTGTCACAGTGGAGCCAGGGTTCCATCAGCTTCCATAGCGTCCCCACGGTCTCCAGGGCTCCCTGAGCTTCTGTGCTGGTGTCACAGTGGAGCCAGGCTTCCGTGTAGGTCCCCCGCATCACAAAGGCTCTCCTGGGAGCCATGGGTCACAAAGCACCGTGGGTTCGGTGCAGCCCCGCTGTGTCACAATGGCCGCTGGCTTCCACGAGCCCCCGCAGTGTCCCAGTGGTCCCGTGGCTTTAGGAGTGGGTGGCTGGGAGTTGGTGCCCCGCCAGCGGCTGGGGGAGAAGCAGCAGGGACAGCGTGCGGACAGTGCCATGGCCACTTCTGTGGCCACTCGTGTCTCTGTCCCAGGCACAGCCGTGGTGTGGAACACCGGCTCCGGCTCCTTTGGGTGTGCAGCTGGCAGTCACGGCCTGGAGCATGGCTGCTCCCGGGGGACACCTTGGGGCAGGAGGCTGCTGGAGATTCATCCCCACACGCTGCAGCTCCTTGTCATGAGGTGCTCAGAGTGATTCTAAAGGCTGTTCCCAGCAGGCAGTTGTCTGGCTTAGAGCTGTTGAGCTGTCAGCGGGAATGCAAAGGCCAAGCTCGTCAGCCTTTTGTCCTGGTGCCTTTAGTGTGTGAGCAGTCCCTGGTGCCGTTGTCTTTGGATCCTGACTCTGGCAGAGGGAAGGCTTAGGATGGTGCCTAGAGCTGAGAAGGAAAGTGCCGAGAGCAGCGTGTGTGCTGCTGGTTGGAGGGCTGCAGTTGAAGTTGTAGGCAGCAAGAGCTTTCTCAGGTGGCCCTTTTGTGAGGCCTGCTTTTGCCAGATGGCTTCAAGTGTGTGGCGGGACTCTGGCAGAGGGAAAAGATTTGTTAGGGCAAAGGAGTTCATCTTGCTCTTGGAGTGTGGGTGCAAAGAAGAGTCTGCACTTGGAAGGGGAAGAGTAGGGAAATCTTTTTGTCCTGACACCGTTGATTTGAGAGCAGGGAAGTTTCCGAGTTGCCTCTGCCCTTGGGGTGCTTTCCAGCTGGGCTCGCAGTGATTCCTTCTTCTGCAAGTCGGCTGCGCTATCGTGTGCTTGTTTCCATGAGCGCTGACAGTGCCCAGGAAAAAGCCAAGCGCTTGGCTGGCGCGGCCCGAGTCGTGTGCGAGCAGTGGGTGGGAGAGCTCGGCTGTGCATCCTGCCTCTCTGAGACATAAAGGAATGTGATCCTGCATGTAGCGGGAAAGGAGGAGGAATCGTTTTGCTGTTGGCTGTGCAGTTTCTAGGCTGCAAAGGAAAAGGCAATTCCAGCACGGCCTCTTCCTTTAGAACCTTTTCTGTGCCATCAGCTGCTCAGCATGTAAGTCACACCCTCTGAAATGCATCCAAATCCCCGAAGATATGCTTTTTCTCTCAAGCTCAGTGTACCATCTTACCCTCTCATTTTTGCATAGCCCAAACCCCCTTCCAAACATCCAGCAGCTGCTCTTCAAGAAAAAGTCCTAGACCAAAAAGCCACTGCTGGCTTCCGTAGCCCCTTTGCTGTCTAGGAACTAGAGGAAACAAGCTCGTGATACGCACTTTCTTTCTCAACTCCATCTAGCGCATCCTTCTCTCAAGGTGGCAGAGTCCTTGGCGCAAGTGAAGCATCTCCAGCTGCAGTTCAGACTGAGACATGTGCCAGGACAGGAAACATTTGCTGACCTTGCCTCTTCCCTGTGCAACATGATTCTCGCAGCCCAGTCACTTTCACACACCTTCGCTATCCCTGAGTCCAAGCACCTAAAGCTCCCACAGACAGACGTGTCAGGAAGGAAAACGTTCCAAAAGCACCCCCTTCTCTTGTCAGCATATACATTGTGCACAACACGCTGCGGCACTGAACCTTCCTTCTCAGATCGACATGCCATCACACTTTTCCCTCTTGCAGCTCGGTTGAAAAGGCCCACCAGCTGCTCCCGCAATAGCAAAAGGTTCTACAAGTGAAAGCCAGCTCTGGGCTGCAGCTTCTCCTTGCCGCATGTAAGCCACACCAAACTCACTGATGCACTCTGTCCTTCCTTTCTCAAACGAGTACACGGGGGCCATCAGGACACACCTGTGTCCCAGCAGCTGTGTGCCCAGCCAGCACCAGGAGCAGGGCTTGAGCTGCTCCCAAAGTTGCCTCGCCCCAATGACACAGCTGGACATGGGCTGAGGGGGGGCTGGATCAGGCTTTCTTGTCCACCTGCATGCCAGGAGTCAGCACAAAATCTACCTGCATTCTCTGCAGCATGCCTTCCCGGAGCAGAGCCATTCCCGAAGGAAGCCGTGAGCCCGTGGCAAGCCAGTGCCGCAGTGGGACCCTAGCAGCACCTGTGGAAGGCGGGAGAGAGGAGCCCACCTGGAGCAGGTTCCTGCCAGGATTAATCATCCCGTGGCTTCCCACCAGGGTCTCGTTGCTTCCAAAAGGCCCCAGAGTGTCACTGTGGCTCCTCGGTTCCACCAGGTTCCATAGCGTCACTGTGGTGCCCAGGCTTCCGTCAGCTTCCCTAGCATCCCCACGGTCTCCAGGGCTCCCCGAGCTTCTGTGCTGGTGTCACAGTGGTGCCAGGCTTCCGTGTAGGTCCCCAGCATCACAAAGGCTCTCCTGGGAGCCACGGGTCACAAAGCACCATGGGATCTGTGCAGCCCCGCTGTGTCACAATGGCCGCTGGCTTCCATCAGCTTCCATAGCGTCCCCACGGTCTCCAGGGCTCCCTGAGCTTCTGTGCTGGTGTCACAGTGGAGCCAGGCTTCCGTGTAGGTCCCCCGCATCACAAAGGCTCTCCTGGGAGCCACGGGTCACAAAGCACCGTGGGTTCGGTGCAGCCCCGCTGTGTCACAATGGCCGCTGGCTTCCACGAGCCCCCGCAGTGTCCCAGTGGTCCCGTGGCTTTAGGAGTGGGTGGCTGGGAGTTGGTGCCCCGCCAGCGGCTGGGGGAGAAGCAGCAGGGACAGCGTGCAGACAGTGCCATGGCCACTTCTGTGGCCACTCGTGTCTCTGTCCCAGGCACAGCCGTGGTGTGGAACACCGGCTCCGGCTCCTTTGGGTGTGCAGCTGGCAGTCACGGCCTGGAGCATGGCTGCTCCCGGGGGACACCTTGGGGCAGGAGGCTGCTGGAGATTCATCCCCACACGCTGCAGCTCCTTGTCATGAGGTGCTCAGAGTGATTCTAAAGGCTGTTCCCAGCAGGCAGTTGTCTGGCTTAGAGCTGTTGAGCTGTCAGCGGGAATGCAAAGGCCAAGCTCGTCAGCCTTTTGTCCTGGTGCCTTTAGTGTGTGAGCAGTCCCTGGTGCCGTTGTCTTTGGATCCTGACTCTGGCAGAGGGAAGGCTTAGGATGGTGCCTAGAGCTGAGAAGGAAAGTGCCGAGAGCAGCGTGTGTGCTGCTGGTTTGAGGGCTGCAGTTGAAGTTGTAGGCAGCAAGAGCTTTCTCAGCTGGCCCTTTTGTGAGGCCTGCTTTTGCCAGATGGCTTCAAGTGTGTGGCGGGACTCTGGGAGAGGGAAAAGATTTGTTAGGGCAAAGGAGTTCATCTTGCTCTTGGAGTGTGGGTGCAAAGAAGAGTCTGCACTTGGAAGGGGAAGAGTAGGGAAATCTTTTTGTCCTGACACCGTTGATTTGAGAGCAGGGAAGTTTCCGAGTTGCCTCTGCCCTTGGGGTGCTTTCCAGCTGGGCTCGCAGTGATTCCTTCTTCTGCAAGTCGGCTGCGCTATCGTGTGCTTGTTTCCATGAGCGCTGACAGTGCCCAGGAAAAAGCCAAGCGCTTGGCTGGCGCGGCCCGAGTCGTGTGCGAGCAGTGGGTGGAAGAGCTCGGCTGTGCATCCTGCCTCTCTGAGACATAAAGGAATGTGATCCTGCATGTAGCGGGAAAGGAGGAGGAATCGTTTTGCTGTTGGCTGTGCAGTTTCTAGGCTGCAAAGGAAAAGGCAATTCCAGCACGGCCTCTTCCTTTAGAACCTTTTCTGTGCCATCAGCTGCTCAGCATGTAAGTCACACCCTCTGAAATGCATCCAAATCCCCGAAGATATGCTTTTTCTCTCAAGCTCAGTGTACCATCTTACCCTCTCATTTTTGCATAGCCCAAACCCCCTTCCAAACATCCAGCAGCTGCTTGTCAAGAAAAAGTCCTAGAACAAAAAGCCACTGCTGGCTTCCGTAGCCCCTTTGCTGTCTAGGAACTAGAGGAAACAAGCTCGTGATACGCACTTTCTTTCTCAACTCCATCTAGCGCATCCTTCTCTCAAGGTGGCAGAGTCCTTGGCGCAAGTGAAGCATCTCCAGCTGCAGTTCAGACTGAGACATGTGCCAGGACAGGAAACATTTGCTGACCTTGCCTCTTCCCTGTGCAACATGATTCTCGCAGCCCAGTCACTTTCACACACCTTCGCTATCCCTGAGTCCAAGCACCTAAAGCTCCCACAGACAGACGTGTCAGGAAGGAAAACGTTCCAAAAGCACCCCCTTCTCTTGTCAGCATATACATTGTGCACAACACGCTGCGGCACTGAACCTTCCTTCTCAGATCGACATGCCATCACACTTTTCCCTCTTGCAGCTCGGTTGAAAAGGCCCACCAGCTGCTCCCGCAATAGCAAAAGGTTCTACAAGTGAAAGCCAGCTCTGGGCTGCAGCTTCTCCTTGCCGCATGTAAGCCACACCAAACTCACTGATGCACTCTGTCCTTCCTTTCTCAAACGAGTACACGGGGGCCATCAGGACACACCTGTGTCCCAGCAGCTGTGTGCCCAGCCAGCACCAGGAGCAGGGCTTGAGCTGCTCCCAAAGTTGCCTCGCCCCAATGACACAGCTGGACATGGGCTGAGGGGGGGCTGGATCAGGCTTTCTTGTCCACCTGCATGCCAGGAGTCGGCACAAAATCTACCTGCATTCTCTGCAGCATGCCATCCCGGAGCAGAGCCATTCCCGAAGGAAGCCGTGAGCCCGTGACAAGCCAGTGCCGCAGTGGGACCCTAGCAGCACCTGTGGAAGGCGGGAGAGAGGAGCCCACCTGGAGCAGGTTCCTGCCAGGATTAATCATCCCGTGGCTTCCCACCAGGGTCTCGTTGCTTCCAAAAGGCGCCAGAGTGTCACTGTGGCTCCTCGGTTCCACCAGGTTCCATAGCGTCACTGTGGTGCCCAGGCTTCCGTCAGCTTCCCTAGCATCCCCACGGTCTCCAGGGCTCCCCGAGCTTCTGTGCTGGTGTCACAGTGGTGCCAGGCTTCCGTGTAGGTCCCCAGCATCACAAAGGCTCTCCTGGGAGCCACGGGTCACAAAGCACCATGGGATCTGTGCAGCCCCGCTGTGTCACAATGGCCGCTGGCTTCCATCAGCTTCCATAGCATCCCCACGGTCTCCAGGGCTCCCCGAGCTTCTGTGGTGTCACAGTGGAGCCAGGGTTCCATCAGCTTCCATAGCGTCCCCACGGTCTCCAGGGCTCCCTGAGCTTCTGTGCTGGTGTCACAGTGGAGCCAGGCTTCCGTGTAGGTCCCCCTCATCACAAAGGCTCTCCTGGGAGCCACGGGTCACAAAGCACCGTGGGTTCGGTGCAGCCCCGCTGTGTCACAATGGCCGCTGGCTTCCACGAGCCCCCGCAGTGTCCCAGTGGTCCCGTGGCTTTAGGAGTGGGTGGCTGGGAGTTGGTGCCCCGCCAACGGCTGGGGGAGAAGCAGCAGGGACAGCGTGCGGACAGTGCCATGGCCACTTCTGTGGCCACTCGTGTCTCTGTCCCAGGCACAGCCGTGGTGTGGAACACCGGCTCCGGCTCCTTTGGGTGTGCAGCTGGCAGTCACGGCCTGGAGCATGGCTGCTCCCGGGGGACACCTTGGGGCAGGAGGCTGCTGGAGATTCATCCCCACACGCTGCAGCTCCTTGTCATGAGGTGCTCAGAGTGATTCTAAAGGCTGTTCCCAGCAGGCAGTTGTCTGGCTTAGAGCTGTTGAGCTGTCAGCGGGAATGCAAAGGCCAAGCTCGTCAGCCTTTTGTCCTGGTGCCTTTAGTGTGTGAGCAGTCCCTGGTGCCGTTGTCTTTGGATCCTGACTCTGGCAGAGGGAAGGCTTAGGATGGTGCCTAGAGCTGAGAAGGAAAGTGCCGAGAGCAGCGTGTGTGCTGCTGGTTTGAGGGCTGCAGTTGAAGTTGTAGGCAGCAAGAGCTTTCTCAGGTGGCCCTTTTGTGAGGCCTGCTTTTGCCAGATGGCTTCAAGTGTGTGGCGGGACTCTGGGAGAGGGAAAAGATTTGTTAGGGCAAAGGAGTTCATCTTGCTCTTGGAGTGTGGGTGCAAAGAAGAGTCTGCACTTGGAAGGGGAAGAGTAGGGAAATCTTTTTGTCCTGACACCGTTGATTTGAGAGCAGGGAAGTTTCCGAGTTGCCTCTGCCCTTGGGGTGCTTTCCAGCTGGGCTCGCAGTGATTCCTTCTTCTGCAAGTCGGCTGCGCTATCGTGTGCTTGTTTCCATGAGCGCTGACAGTGCCCAGGAAAAAGCCAAGCGCTTGGCTGGCGCGGCCCGAGTCGTGTGCGAGCAGTGGGTGGGAGAGCTCGGCTGTGCATCCTGCCACTCTCTCCAGCTATAATCTGACTTGGAGCCGGAAGTCGACTGACTGGATACTTCCGGGCTCCGGAGCTTTTTCACCGGGCTCCTACCCCGCCCCCTTCTCTTAGGGTTGGGCCGTTCCTTCCTCCCGGGCTCGCCCCTCCTCCTGTTGAGGGCGGCTCTTGCTATATAAGGGCATGTTTCCGGGGGACTGCTCTGGTGGGCCCTGGTTCCCCCTCTGGGATTCCCCCCCCTTTTCCGTTCACGCGCATCTGCGTTATCTGGAGGCCCTTCTTTGATCCCGCCGGCCGCGTCTGCATTACCTGGCGCACCTCCCCCGCTCCTGCTGACCGTGTCTGTGTTATCTGGCGCACCTCCCCCACTTGTGCCGGCCGCGTGTGTGCCCCCCCATCCCCTCCGGGGTCGGCGCCATTCTGCGGGGCATAGGGTGGGGGTCTCACCCACGCTGTTTCGGACTCTGCTTTAACGGCAGCCCCCCGGCCTCCTCCACCCGCCCGCCCCAGAATGACTGCGCCCGCTCCTTTCCCTCTGTAGGTAGGGTTGGGCTGGGGGGCCGTGGAGAGGGTCCTTGCTCCTGCGAGCCTGTGCGCTCAGCGGGACTGCTTTCATCTGCCATTTGCATGGCCACACCAACTCTCAACCGAGGTGTGGCCAGCAAACAGTTCCGTGTGGCTTTCCAGGTCTCCTGCTCTTGCAGGGCCTTATGCAAAGCCTGCAAGACTTTTCCCCATAGTTTAAGGTATTTCCCCGAACCCGAGGACATTGTTTCGTTGGCCAGAGCCTTGGAACATTTGTCCCATACTTCTGGGTGGAGTATATCCACCAGTTGGTCTATGACCCCAATTTCCAAAAGCCTAGCTACAGCGTGAGTAAAATCTTCTGGCTTGCAATCAATACCCCATTGCTTATGAATCTGAGATACGACCTTCGCGAGAGCTTCCATCCTCCACGCTGGTCTGGGAGCATCCCCCCTGCCGGGCTGGTCCAGCCGCGCCGGCCACCGTTCACCCGTCCAGGTGAATTCCCGATTCCGATTCCAGATCCTGGGTTTCGGCACCACTTGTTGCCTCTCGGAGGCGTAGCGACCTGGTTCAGGAAGGGCACGATGATCACCTCAGGTCGTTCGGGCCATCAGCTCACAGACACCAGTGTGATGTACGGCAAATCGCGTTTTTTCATGGATTACATAGGGTAAATAACCTGGGTTTACCACGTCACTTCCTTCTGGTCACGTATTACCTGCAGAGGGGAGGGGTTCTACCTGTCCCGCACAATGCGATATCTTCCGAACGCCTGTCCCTAATCTCCTACATTTCCCCCCCCTCTATCCTAAATTATCCACAGAGGTTTTGTGACACCCAGTGGCAATGAGCATCTCTGATGGGCAGACCTGCACTAATGCACAGAGATGCTCTCCACAGATCATAGAGTCACAACACAGCCTTTAGAAAACTTCAACAAATCCTCTTAATTGGAGGCAAGAAGCCTTACAATGCTGCAGTAGTTAATCCCTTCCACTAGTTACAGTGAACTCTGAGTTCCCAAAAGGTCATTTCTCCAGAACAAGCCCCAGAGAGCCACAGTGTGGAGCTGAGGTGCCTCTGCCTGTGGATGTCCCTGGATCCCCTTTGCAAGGAGGCTCTGCGAGCAGCACCAGCAGCCCCGAGGGCCCAGCTCCTTCCGCGGGTGTTTGTGCCCCAGAGACACAGCCCAGCCGGGCACCAGGGGCTGTCTGGGAGCTGCACTGCAACAAAAGCTTTTTACAGGCCCACAGAAAGTTTAAATCAACTCTTAATTCAAGTGTCTTGAAGGAATTCCCCTTCTACTGGACACCGTCTGTAACACACCATACAGCACATGGTGCTGTAAAGTTTCCCACTGGAGCTGTGAAATTGCTTCAGCCACTCTCCCTCAGCCATTTCCCGCTGAGCCCAGCTCAGCCCATCCCCCCGAGCAGCCGCAGGCCTAAAAGGCCGCGGCCGGGTCGGGCTGTTCCCCTCGGGCCGCGCTGGGGACACGGCGCCGGCCCGGCCACACGGACCCCCCTGCGCCGGAGCCCAGGGGCCGCCGAGCGCTGCCCGGGCCGCCCGGGCCTCGGCAGCGAGCACAGAGCTCTGCCCGGGAGGCTCCCGGCCAAAGGCGGCGGCGCTCGGCCGCGGCCCCAGCCCGTCCAGCCGAGGTCACCCCCGCCAAGGCCCCGAGGGCCCGCCCGGCCTCGCTCCGCGCCCCTGCCCGCCCGGCAGAGCCCTCGCAGCCCCCGAGCCCCGAGGCAGCCGCGCTCTTACCCCAGCCCGGCACTCCCCAGGAATACTCCTGGAAGCCGCCCGCCAAGCGCTGTGGCAGCATCGGGAATGGCTGCGGTTGACAGCGCCCCGAGGCCATCGCTGTGCCCAGCTCGGCTCCGGGGCAGCGCGGCCGCTCCTCCTGAAGAGCGGCCCTTCGGCTCCTGCGCCCCCGCTCCAGCCTCGGGCAGCCGCTCCCGGTTCCCTCAGCCCGGCCGGGGCCGCCCTGCCCGTGCCGGGGCTGTGCCAGCGCTGCGGGCACCCACAGCACCTTGAAACCCCGTAGCACATCTTACAAGAAACAACCCCCCCCAGCGGTACCCCAAAAAACCCCAACCCCAACCCAACCAACCAGCCACCTGATGAGCGGAAAAGACTCCACTACCAAAATAAGGAGTAAAGTAGGTGTGTTTATTCCAGCGCTGGGACACATGGGCGATAGCTCCTCCAAAGCCATGCACGCCGACAGCTGCATTCAGCTTGGTATTTATCGGGTTACAAGTTCCATATTCATTAAGTTTCCCAATACACCTATACATATTCATTATCTGGCTCCGCCTAGCCTCGCTTCGTAGGACAATGAACCCAAAAGTCATTTACATCCACATTGCGCTTGTGCAGTGTTGTCTGGTGGTCGTGGGCAGGGGTCTCCGAGATGAAACAAGAGTCCTCCTCAGATAAGTAAAGCGTCTTCCTCATCCTGAACTTTTTGCCTTCCCTCCCTGCGCATGCTCTTTATGCCCCTGGACCAAGCCCAAGCTTCAAGACTGGTTTGAGCTAGTTTTAGGTTAAAACCAGGATTCCTTTGCCTTATCAGTAGTCTCTTATCCTCTCTTGCTGCTTTGGTATGCACCGTAAGTGCTGAGCAAGCTCTATGCATTGCTTCTAACAAACCAATTCTTAATAAATCACTTAACCTCTGCTTCCCCATTCCCCTGATTCAGTCCCCCCTTTTCTAAAGAGTTAGTAACTTCTTTTACTAATACATAGATCCTTTTCCTAATGATTTTTTTCAGTAGGCATCCCTTAATGCTTTTCCAGGTGTGTTTGACAAAGTAGTTAAAACTGATAACCTTTTTAGTACTCTATAGTTCCAAATAAGCAACGTGATAGACAGCACGAGGCAGGTGCTAACCAAGGTTAATAAGACAATGATGGGGTGACAGAACGTATTTAGGATGCCTGTTGTGGTAGGTGACCACCCGAAAAGCGAGTCCCACCAGTTATGGCTTGCGTCTTGTTTTACCCTTTGCAAGATTCTGCTGATTTCTTGTGTGTCATGATGGATGGTGATTAAGGTCTTTTTCCCGTTTCTTTGGATTTCTTCTAAAATCTCCATTAGGTCCTGATGTTTCACTAATTGCTTTACTAATGTTAGGTCCATCCCACTAGGTGTGGGTAGCAATGTATGGTATATGGTGTAGTTAGACCTTATTAATTGATGAGACACGACCGGTGCTAAATACAAAAAGTCACACCCAACAATCTTGGTAAAATTACAGATCCAAAAATTAGAGTGATTCCTGGCAGCTACATTTATATTACTGTCATCTATCATCATAGAAGGGCAGACAGTTCTTAAGCCTACACAGCCTTGGCCAATATAGGCAAGTACAGTTTTTGGTGAAGTGTCTGGGTGGATCTCAAAGTGACAAATGCCTTGTTCTGCATCAAGCCATATGTCTTTAGCACCAAGCATATTACTTTCACAGAGAAATCCTTGTTGTTCCCGTGTGATGCAAGATTCTAAATTCACCATTTGCCATTTTTCTCCTACCATCCGAGCCCATACTCTGTGTTCAGAGGGGTAAAAAACTGTTCCTTCATAGTTTAGTCCCAATGCGACAATAGGATGAATTACATCAACTGTGGCATTCCGTATCGTAAGCACGAAGGCAGTAGCTATGGTAGTCATTGGGTCATAGGTGAAATTTACCAAGGTCCACCAGGATTGGAGCTTTTTTTCCAATTTAGTAGCATTGTTCCAAACAGCTCCTCGGATTTCAATAGGGAAAACACCTTCATTACCTTCTCTTATAATGAAGGAAGCTGTGGACTGCATCCATAATTGAGCTTGTATGCAGCTAAGGGCTAATGAGACATTGTCCTGAGCTGTGCCAAGTGTGTTTAATATCAGTTAATGGTGCAGATGGCTGATTTTTGCGAGGTCTGGGAGTATTTTTGAGACTTGCCACTGGCTGTTTCCCAATGCTAATAGGGAAGATTGTAAGGGGCTGTTTTAATTTGGTCAGGTCACTGGTTGCCGTGGCCAATTTATTCATCAGTATCTCTGAATCAATCCCATTTATGACTCCCAGTCCTGTTCCCAGCATGCCAGTCAGGTCTCTCCACATTCTGCCCTTGAGGGGGGTTTGCTTCTGCAGCCAGGCTGTCCACTCTTCAAAGGATGTTTGAATTAAAAGGGAGCAGGCTGGTTGGATTTCAGAAATGTTAATTTGCATTAGTAGTTCTACACACTGAAGAGACCACTCTGGATTAAACAGCAGTAATTGCTGGCCTGTGTTCCTTACTACATAAGGGCCAATCTCATAAACTTTTGGTTCAGGTTTAAGTGATGTGACCTGGGTTTGGATCCGATTGCCAGCGTAGGTCGTAGTAGGGCTAGCCATGGTATTTATCTGGAATTTGAAGGAGAGCCCATTACTGTCCTGGCCCCAAAGACAAACTACTTCAACGATCTGTACTAATGTAAAATTATACCAACAATCTGCTTCACTTGAATGACTACAGATTTCATTATGTTTGTCTGTAGGAGTAGCTGAGACATTGATTTGGGTTGCTTTTCTATCAGTAGTTCCATTAATCATTCGGCATCTTATCTCGATTTTTTTCTCCTACGGTTCCCTAGAGCTGCCAAGTTCTTTGTTTTTCCCATTCTTGCTTTGTATATACTTGGTTTCCGTGCATGACCACAGTCAACAGGTTTAAATTTTTCAAATCAGAGTATTTCCCCATGAGTCCAGTAAGCCGCATAAAGGCTTGGGACCATGCGTCTTCTCTCCTATGAATAACTTCCCAACTGAAGGTTACAATTATGACTGTGGAAAAACCAATTTTCTGGGTTATACTTGTGTGCCACCCTAACATTTTCATTTTGTTTGGGTAAACTTCAGTTTCAGTTCATCATCCCCAGGGGTCACTTTCCAAGGGGCCTCTGGAGCCTTCTTTACTTGGGTATGGTGAATCCAGGCACTCTGTTCTCTGATCTTAATCACGGTGTAAGTGGTGAGAAGCACCTGGAATGGTCCTTCCCACTGTGGTTCCAGAGTCTTTTCTGTAAGAGACTTAACATATACATAATCTCCAGGCTGAATGTCATGTACAGGACCATCCAAGCTTTGACTTTGGGTTCCAGCCACGTGTTTTCAAATTTCTCTAAGCTGTTTATCTAAAGCAATCATATAGGTGGCTAGCGTCTCTTCCCCTCTTTGGGTAGATATGCCTTTCTGTACCCCATATGGTGTCCCATAAAATATTTCGAAGGGACTTAGCTTTTCCTTAATTCTGGGCTTGGTCCGAATTCATAACAATGCGAGTGGAAGAGATTGGGGCCAGGGTAGGTTAGCTTCTTGCCCTAATCTCACAATTTGCTGTTTAATCAAATGGTTCATTTTCTCTACTTGGCCACTCGACTGGGGGTGGTATGGAGTGTGGAGTTCCCAATCTATGCCTAAATGTCGGCTGGTTTGTTGTACCACCCTTGAAATAAAATGTGGCCCCCTATCTGAGGATATTGTGGCTGGAACTCCGAGGCGCGGTATTATTTTTGTAGTAGCGCTTTGGTTACTTCTCGAGCCTTAGCGGTCCTAGTAGGAAAAGCTTCTGGCCATCCTGAAAAGGTATCTGTCAGCACCAGTAAATATTGATACCCCCCTTTTCTTGGAAGTTCCGTAAAATCAATTTGCCACTGCTGTCCAGGCCCATGGCCCCTCCCAGTGTGGCCCATTTTTGGTTTGGGGGTATTTTTGGGATTAGTCTGGAGGCAAAGGTTGCACTGTCGAGTTACTTGCACAACAGTTTCGTATAAGTTTCTAGCAATAATTTTCCCAATTAAGTAGTTCTATAGGCATTTGCTCCCCAGTGTGTTTTCTGGTGCTCCTCTCTAACTACGGCCCATAGCAAATGAGAGGGAATAATCAATTTTCCTTCTGCAGTGATAGCCCATCCCTCTTGGTTAAATGTTCGCCTTTCATCTTTAATCAAGTCCTTGTCTTTTTTATCATATGTTGGCTTACCCTCTAGGGAAAGTTGTCCATCTGGGATCAAGGCTCCAGTTATTGTTACCTCACCTTTTGCTGCTTCTTTTGCCTCTCTGTCTGCCAGTTCATTTCCTTCTTCCAATTCTGAGCTCACCTTTTGATGTGCCCTGTGTGCATGATTGCTACCTTCTCGGGTAGCTGGACTGCTTCCAACAGCTGCATTATTTCTTGTGCATGTTTGATGTTCTTTCCATGCGAATTTAACAGTCCTCTTTCTTTCCAAATGGCCCCGTGTGCGTGCACAACTCCAAAGGCATACCTTGAGTCTGTAGAGATGTTTCTTCTCTTTCCTTTTGCCATCTCTAAGGCACGGGTTAGGGCGATTCTTTCAGCCTTCTGCGCAGAGGTGTTTGTTGGCAGGGGTCCAGATTCTATCACCTCGCGGCAGGTGGTAACTGCATACCCAGCATGCCGCTTTCCACTGATGACGTAGCTGCTTCTGTCAGTAAACCAGGTCTCTGTGTTGCTTAAAGGGGTATCCTTTAGATCTGGGCGGCTGGAGTAGGTAGCTTCGATAGTCTCCAGGCAATCATGGCGTACCGGTTGCCCTTGATTTCCACTGAGAGAGGAAGCTGGGTTGACAATGTTAGTTACCACTATTTCTACATCATCTTGTTCTACTATGATGGCTTGTTATTTCAGGAACCTTTGTGGGGAGAGCCAATGCCCACCTTTCACTTCCAGCACCGCGGACACCGTGTGGGACACCAGCACAGTCATTCTTTGGCCCAAGGTGAATTTGCGTGCTTCCTGGGTGTTTAGCACGACTGCTACAACAGCTCTGAGGCACCCAGGCCATCCTTTGGCTGCTGCATCTCGCTGCTTAGAGAAATAGGCAAATGCCCGTCGGTATGGGCCCAGGTCCTGTGCTAGTATTCCCAGGGTGATCCCTTGCTTCTCATGGGAAAACAGAAAGAATGGCTTACTCACGTCTGGAAGTCCTAGAGCTGGAGCTGACATGAGGGCATTCTTTAGCTGGCTGAAGGCCCGCGTGGCCTCCTTTGTCCACTGGAGAGCTCTGCTTTCCTTTGTAATGAGTTCATATAGCGGTTTCACGAGCAGCCCATAATTGTAAATCCACAGTCTGCACCACCCTGTCATCCCCAGAAAAGTCCGTAACTCTTTCACTGTCTGGGGTTTCGGGGTTTGGCATATCGCTTCTTTGCGATCTTGCCCCAAAGTTCGTTGCCCAGCACTGACTTCATAGCCCAGATAGATCACTTTTTGTTTCACCACCTGAGCCTTTTTCTTGGATACCCTGTACCCTTGGAGTCCCAGGAAGTTTAAGAGGCTTACCGTCCAGGCTGTGCAAGCTTCTTCTATTCGGGTAGCTATTAGGAGATCATCCACGTACTGCAATAGCTTCCCTTCTCCTGGTGGGGCTTCCCAGGACTCTATGTCTTTTGTGAGCTGTTCTCCAAACAGGGTGGGACTGTTCTTAAATCCCTGAGGCAACACCGTCCACGTGAGCTGGGTTTTGCGCCCACTCTTAGGGCTTTCCCATTCGAATGCAAAACTTTTCTGGCTGGCTTCATGGAGAGGGAGGCAAAAGAAGGCATCTTTTAGATCTAAAACGGTCAACCAAGTTAGCTCTGGTGCTAAACATGTTAACAGAGTGTAAGGGTTTGCCACCACAGGATAGAGGTCCTCAGTTATCTTGTTAACAGCCCGTAAATCCTGTACCACCTGGTAAGACCCATCAGGTTTATGGACAGGCAGGATAGGAGTATTGAAATCAGACTGGCACTCTTTTAGTAATCTCATCTGTAAGAATTTTTCAATTATTGGGCCAATTCCTTCCCTGTCTTCCCTTTTGAGGGGGTACTGTTTAATTCTAACTGGTTGTCTCCCTTCTTGGAGTTTGATCTGTATTGGGGTTGCATTTTTGGCTCTCCCAGGTACATGTGTGGCCCAGACTCCTGGGAACACTTGCTCCATTATCTCTTCCCTAATTTCCTCTACAGGGTCTTTGGTTGTTAATATTAGGCTCAGTATTTCTACATACTGTTGGGTCATTTACCTCCAGAATAACTTCCCCATTGCTAAAAATAATGGTTGCTTGTAATTGTTCTAATAAATCTCTTCCCAAGAGTGCTTTTGGACAATTGGGTAAATATAAAAACTTGTGAATACCCCATTGTTTCCCGATTTTATATTTCAATGGCTTACAAAAATGAGCTTTTTCAGATTGGCCAGTTGCTCCATGTACCACAATATAGTCATCCCCCACAGGCATTAAAGCTTTATTTAAAACTGAATATGTTGCCCCTGTATCCACCAAAAATTCTATTTCTTTTTCTTTGTCCCCTAGCTTCATTATAACCAGTGGATCTGCTAGGGTGGAATCCCCTGGTCCTCTTTAATCTTCTCTCACATGTGCAACCACCCTCCCCCTTCCTCCGTTTCCCTTGTTCTGGTGGTCTTCTTGTCTTCTTTCTGGGCCCTCGTTTTTCCAATGACCAAACCTCCCACAAATCGCGCATTGGTCTCTACCTAGCCGGGGTGGGCCTTGTCTGGGAGGTCCTCGTCTGGGGGGTCCTTGCCTAAATTTTCCTCTATTCCCTTCTTTTACTACTGCTACTAATTTCCTCATCCCTTGCTTGTAATCTTCTTCTCGATTACTGAATACCCTCCAAGCTGCATCTAATAGAGTTTCCAGGTTCCTCCCTTCTGGCCCCTGAAGTTTCTGCAATTTACGTCTGATATCTCCTGTGGATTGTCCTAGAAACAAAGATACCAGCTGTTGTAGCCCTACCTCGGTCTCAGGATCCAGCGATGTGTTACGGCGCATTGCATCCCTCAGACAATCCAGGGATTCGGATGGTGACTCGGAAGGACCCTGTCTTACTGCGTACAAAGCTGACCAGTTTAGGGTCTTGGGAATAGCCGTTTCCACCCCTTTTGCTATCCATTCTTGATAACCTTTTAATTTCTTTAATTCAGCTGTTCTATTTGGATTCCAGTGTGGTTCCTGGAGTGGGAAGTAATCTTTTACATCTAATTGTTGTGTTTTTTAATAGTCCTCTGCCAAGTCTCGAGCTGTTTTCAAAACTAACTGTCTTTCTGTCTCTGTTAGTCCTCCCACTAGTAATTGTATATCAGCCCAATCTGGATTATGCTGTTTGGTTATAAATCGCAAGCACTCAGCAGTGCCTGCTGGATCACTTTGGTAATTTTTGGCAACGTTATACCATGCATCTAGGTCAGCAGTAAAGAAAGGTACTCTAATTAACATTGTATTCCCATCAGGTGCCACTGCCTCTCTCAGGGGTGCCATCAGTACCTGTTTCTTGGTTTGGAACGAGACAGGACTGCCCGGGGGAGAGGAGGTTGGCGTTGGTGTTCCTTCTGAGTCTGCATCCTCTTCCTGTCTCCTAAGGGGAGGCTTAAGCAAATCGGTTAATTCATCATCATCTTGTCCCTGGGCTGCTGCTTGATAGACTTTGTCTGACCTTGTGCATCTCTGACCTATACTGCATGACGAGCAGCATCGTTTAATTCTTCTTCGGCCCTTATTATTTTCTTTTTCCAGAGCTAACACCATAGGATCACTGGGGGGTTTGATTCCACAATCTCTCTGCCATTCAGGGTGTTTTCGGAGAGAAAAAAATGCGTCAGCGTAGGAAACTTCTTCCCATTTACCTTCCCGCCTCAGAAACAGCATTAACTGAAGAAGGTATTATAATCTAAAGTTCCATTAGATGGCCATTTGGCTTCATTTCCTAATTTATACAGTGGCCACCACTGGGTACAATATTTTATAAGGGTTCTTTTATTTTCTGTGCCTCCAGCTCCTACTATCTCCTTCCAATGTGCCAGAATACAGCCGAGCGGGCTTGCTCTGGGGATTTCCTTACTTTGTCTGGTTCCCATCCTATTCAGAGTTTGAGTTTACTCAAATACTGTGCCACCCCCTTTGGGTCACCTGTATAGTGTATAGGTCACTCTTTATAAGTTCTCTTGTGCCTTCTGCCAAGCCTGCTTTGCTGCTGCAGTTTCTACCTCTGTCCCCTAGTTTTATCTTGATTCCACCCCAAAAAATTTTTCCTTCTTTTTTTTTTTTATTCTTTTTCCTCACACTCTCTCACAGTTCTTTCCCAATTTTCTTCCCGAACCTCCCAAATCTCAGGTACCAAATGCAACTTCCCACACACAATCCTTAAAATCGCAGGCTCAAAATCAGCTTCAGAGTACCTCTAATAGCACTGAGAACACAGGCTCTGCCGTCTGGCAGAAGAGCAGTATCACTTCCTCGTACAAACTTTACACTGTATTAATACCCATGCAACCTGCCATCCTCCCGTTGAATAAAAGGTTCTGATACATCCACAAAAACAAGTTATTCCACGTACTCTTTCAAACTCTAAATTCTCTGCCACTAATCTTTCTGCAGAGGTTCTCCCAGCCACGATTCCAAATTCAACAAGCAAGCACTCCCCCCCAAACAAATGTCTCAATCACACACTCTCAAACGACACACGGCAACACGCACGCTCCCGTTTTACAAACAAATAGGCGACCTAATACACATCTACACAAATAAAAGCAGTCCGACAACAACCAATATCCACACAGACATATAAGCAACACAACAACATTCAAACCAGCTACTAGTAGCAAAAATGTTCGCAACACTCTCTTGTAATAGTTTCAGGGTCCCGCTTATATTTTCCGACACGGTAACAAGTTCCGGTGGGACCCCCCTTGGAATCACCCGATCCGCTCCCAGGATCGCCAGCGGCCGCCCTATCGGTCGGCGATTCCCCCTTGCCGGCTCCGGTAGCCGATTGCTTGCAAGCCCCACCTTTACCCTCACAGGGACTGCGCTGAACGCGGGACGTCTCCTCGCAGCTTACCAGCAGCCCTGGCCACGCGTACGACTTATAGGCACCCTAAATGCAAAACATACCGTTTATCCGCAGTTCCAGGTCGTTGTCTGTCCGCCGCAGTGAGCGAGCCGAGGGGCGGAGATCCTCCAGGAAAGCCCTGGGGCGCACCTAGGATGTCCGCTCCTCAGCCGATCCTGCAGCCGGACAGAGTTTCTCCTGGCTGCTCACCAAATGAAGAGCGGACAGAACTCCACTACTAAAGAAGTAGTAAAGTAGGTATGTTTATTTCCAGCGCTGGGACGCACGGGGGATCGCTCCTCCAAAATCATGCGTGCCCACAGCTGCATTCAGCTGGGTATTTATCGTGTTACAAGTTCCATATTCATTAAGTTTCCCAACACGCCTATACATATTCATCACCTAGCCCCGCCCAGCCTCGCTTCGTATTGTAATGAACCCAAAAGTCATTTACATCCGCGTTGCGCTTGCGCAGTGTTGTTTGGTGTTTTTTGGTAGGGGTCTCCGAGGGTCTTTTTGATGAAGGCTGAAGGTCTTCCTCGTCCTGAACTTTTCACCTTTCTCCCCCGCGCATGCTCTTTTGTACCCCTGGCCTTTGAGACTGGTTTGAGCTAGTTCGCAGGATACCTGTCTGAGACTCCCCCTGGTTTTATCAGAGGTCTCTTATCTTTTCTTCCTGCCCTGCTATGCTGGCCAAGCTGGATGCATTGCTCCTGACAAACTAATTCTCCTGCTTCCCATCCCCCTGATTCACTGGAGCGTATTCCCTTCTCCTCAAGGGAGCTGAGATCCCAGGAGCAGCTCCAGATTCACCCAAGGGAATTACCCAAGGTGATTTTTCTTTTCTGGTGCATCCTGAATCTTCCAGGATCCATGTGAGTCCCCCCGCAGGCACCTCCTGGAGTCTTTTCCTATCCATTCTAAGGAGCTGAGATCCCAGGCAGAAGCCCCAGCAGAGTTGCCTCAGGTGATTTCTTCCCCCTTGCAAGAAACTACATCCTTCTGGGTTCACCTGACATTCCTCCCAGGATTCTCTTGGAGTCTTTTGATCTTTAATTTTGAGACCTGAGTTTATAACCATGGGCCCACAATCTTCCAGGGAAGGTTTCCAATACATTTTTTCTCCTTTGGAGAAATCCAGCCAAGACTTCTCCCAGGTAGGTCCCAGAGTCTTCACATCTCCTTGAAGAAGCTCCAGGAAGCAGCTCCGGATTTCTCCAGGGAAGATTCCCAAGATGTTCTTGCTCATTTGGAAGTTTTCTCTAGACTGGGATCCACTGGAGACTCCTCCTGGCATCTGCCAGAGTCTTTTGATCTCTGGTTTAGGCACTTGAAATCCTGGGTAGAACCCTTAGACTCCTCCAAGGCAAGTACCAGAGCTGATTTTTCTCTTTTCATGGTTCCTGGATCTTCTGGATCTACCTGACATTGTTCCCAGACACCTCTGAGAATCTTGACCTCAAAGTTCAGAACAAAAAATCCTGTGTGGCAGCCCCAGATTGTTCCAGGGAAGCTGACACTGATAAATCTTTACTTTTGCAGTGAACCTGCATCTTGAGGAATCTCCCTGAGACTTCCCAGGCATCTCTTGGAGTCATTTGCCACAAGGAGGACTAAGGAACTGAGATCCTGGGTATCAGCCTGAAGGGCTTTTGTGCCAAGAAAGAGGGAGCTGTGCAGGCCTGGAGGAGCCCAGGGGCAGCCGCTCTGTGCTGCCTGAGGAGCAGCTGAATGTGCCTCCTCTTGTGCCGGGGCTGTGTCCGTGTGCCCCGCTGGGCACGCTGAGGAGCAGCTGAATGTGCCTCTGGCTGCAGGCTCTGTGTGCGGGCTGCTGCTGGACACAGAGGCCGCCTTGGCCTCCTGGTGCGGGGGGGGTGCAGGGCTAGGCAGTGCCCCTGCTGCTGCTGAGCGCCGGGCAGGGCTGGCTGGGGCTGTGGCGCTGGCCGGGCTGCCCGGCTGCAAGGGCCGGCCAGGACAGCAGCTGCCCCACTGCGGCCCTTGTCCCCGCCAGGGACCCCGGGCCAGGCCACGATGGCTCCCACTGCTGCTGGAAGGACAAGGCCTGGCCCTGGTTGCCCCGAGGCTGCTGCTGCTGCAGGCTGACCAAGAGCAGGAGGTGTGGGACGGAGGCACTGCCTTGGCACACTGCTGGGCAGCCCTGGCACCGTCCCAGCACCGGCCTCTCCCTCCCTGCCCGGCCCTCAGCTGGTGCTGCCCTTGGGGCACTGGGCCTTGGCCTTCCTCTTCTCCATGGGCACCTCCTGCCACCCGCCTGTGGCAATGCAAGTGGCTGCAGCCACCCCAACCCCAGATGAAACACTAGAACCCACTGTTTGGTGGTCAGGCACCAATGTATAAAGACTACCTCTGTGGTTAGGGTGAGATCCCATCATCCCTTGGTGCGGTTATTTACATGTTCTAAATTGGTTGGTTCTTGTTCTCCCCTCTCTGTTTTATATATAAGACTGTAAATATTAATTTCCCTTAGTTAAAGAGGTATCAGCTCTAGAAGTTTCTGTGTTACTCGATACCCCATTGGCTGTCCCCTGTAGTCCCTCCTCTGAGTTATTCCCATTGGCTACTTCATTGTTAATCCTGCCTCCTTAGCCGTATCCTATTGGCGGTATCCCTTATCCCCGCCTTTCCTGCTGTCCTGGGTTGCAGGCTTTTCTATTACCATCCTCGTGAGCTGTTGAAATCAGGTGGGGCAGTGTTTCCTTGCCTCCTCCCCCCAGACTATCTTTCTGTTAATGGCCCATCATTGTCCTGCCGCCTGACTCAGAAGTAACTCCCTCCAGACTATCTTCTGTTAATGAGCCTAATCAACACTTGGCCTCATGACTCATTACCCCATTGTGAGATGCTCCACCCAGAGGGAGGAACCAAGCATCCCATCGTGGATATAATCTGAGATTCTGACCACCAGAGACAACCCTTCCACTGGATTTCCAGAGGACAGGAGCTACACAGCCACCACTGGACTTTCTGAGGAAGAGCAGCCCCTTTTTTCTACAGGATCACCACTTCAGGAGGACTGCAGCCACCATTCTACCAGATTGCTACCACCACCCTGATTAACAGGGTGTCTGGTTGTATTCTGACTCTGTCAGTTTAACCCAGTGTTTTCTGCCTTTATTTTTGTTTGGTTTTTTTCCTTTTCTTTAATTTCCCCATTAAATTGTTATTCTGACTTGGTGTCTCCCACTAGTTTGTTTTCAAACTAGTACACCTCCCCTGAGTATAAAATCCCTGGACCCTCTTCAAAAATCGGCTCTTTGTCCCTAGTCCCTTCACCTGTGAATAAACCTGCTCGTGGAACCTATACGAAGAGTCCCCTCCTTCCTTCTCTGCCTCTGCTGGTGCACCCCGACAGCTTGCCCAGGACAAGCTCCTTTGGGTGAGGAGCTCACTCTCTTGCTTGGAGCTGCGGACACAGAGGGTGCAGCCAGACCTCTGGGCTTCTTGTTACCTGGCTAGCGCGCCCCTCACCCGCCCGCCTGGGGAGCTGCTGCCTCCTGAGCCAGGGGCTCTGCTTTGCTGCCCTGGGCGCCCCGGGGCTCCTGAAACACCCCAGGGGCAGAGCAGGGCCCAGAGGTCACAATGTCCCCTTGGTTCCATGGGGCCCCGCAGTGTCACAGTGCTCCCTGCGCACCCTGAGGCCCCACACCAGCCAGCGCAGGCCATTGCCATGAAGACTCCCATGCCCAGACCCAGCTGGAACCAGCCTGAAGCAGCCCCTTCCAGCACAGCCACTCATGGCAACAGCCCCAAGTCTGGGCAGGGCACCTGGGCAGCCCCAAATGCCTGTCCCAGACTGGACAGAGCCCGTGTGTGTGTGCCCGTGGGTCTGTGCTGAGGGAGACACCTGCAGCACTTGTGACCTGCACACCAGAGCAGCCGCAGAGGGAACAGGAGGGGGTCATTGGTGTTGCTCCTGGGTTTGTGGGGGTGATCTGCAGGTGTACGGTGGCTGTCAAGGTTCCTTTCCCTGTTGGAGCTGCTCTGGGTATGGTTTGCTGTGTCCATCTGTGTTTCCTTGCAGATGCAGGGATTTAGTGCTTTCCCTCTGGGGGTCAATACCTTGGCTGATCTGTGCCTTGGTGGGGCTCCAGTCACTGCCCAGCCCAGGCTCACACAGGCCTGCAGATACTGTGGGCTGTCCAGGCAGCTCCAGATTCTTGTCCTGGAGAACATTCTGTGCCCTGTGCCATGTGGGACAGTCTTGGGTATGTTCCTCAGTGACCTGTCACCATCTCCACTGTCACCATACAACAGTGGGTTTGTCCAAATCAAATTCTTGGGCTTTAGCAGCTACTGATGTGAGCACTTTCCCTCTCCAAAATCCATGGAGCTACAGACCCTTTAGGTGGGGAAATTCTCTTGGCTTAAATTGACATGAGCTTGGAAAAAGAGCCAAACCTTCAGTCAGTGCACTGGGGAGATCCCACTTTATTGCCAAGATGCTATGAAAGCATCAGCTCTGGGCCCTTTTAGACACACTCTGAAGGCTCCAGGTGATGCAGAGCTGGTTCATCCTGAATCTAAATAGTCTAAATCTAAATAGTCATTTAGGAAAATAATAAACACAAATAACAATACAGTTAATGATAATAGTAATAAAAAACCAACAAACAAGGAGGTTCAGGTCTCCAGGGCAATACTATGAGAGTCATTTGTGAAAAGAGGTTAAAAGCTACCAGAAGAGGTTCCTAAAATCAGTTTCCTAATGGCCTCCTTGAGCTCCTGGTTCCTCAGGCTGTAGATGAGGGGGTTCAGTGCTGGAAGCACCACTGAGTACAGAACTGCCACCAGCAGATCCAGGGATGGCGAGGAGATGCAGGGGGGCTTCAGATGGGCAGACACAGTAGTGCTGACAAACAGAGAGACCACAGCCACACGAGGGATGCACATGGAAGAGGCTCCTGCTCCTGCTCCTGCTCCTGCTCAGAGGGGACCCTCAGCACAGCCCTGAAGATCTGCACATGGACACCACAGTGAACACAAAACAGCCAAAGTCTAAACAGGCACTAACCACAATAAGCCAAACTTCCCACAGGTAATGTGAGTGTGAGCAGGAGAGCTTGAGGATGTGTGGGATTTCACAGAAGAGCTGGCCCAGGGCATTGCCCTGGCACAGGGGCAGGGAAAATGTATTGGCCGTGTGCATGAGAGCGTAGAGAAAGGCACTGGCCCAGGCAGCTGCTGCCATGTGGGCACAAGCTCTGCTGCCCAGGAGGGTCCCGTAGTGCAGGGCTTCGCAGATGGACACGTAGCGCTCGTAGCACATGATGGTGAGGAGGAAATACTCTGCTGAGAGGAAAAAGACAAAGAGGAATAGCTGAGCAGCACATCCTAAGTAGGAGGTGTGCCGGGTGCCCCAGAGGGAATTGTGCATGGCCTTGGGGACAGTGGTGCAGATGGAGCCCAGGTCGGTGAGGGCCAGGCCGAGCAGGAAGAAGAACATGGGGCTGTGCAGGTGCTGGCCGCAGGCTCCGGCGCTGATGATGAGGCCGTTGCCCAGGAGGGCAAGCCAGGGAGATGCCCAGGAAGAGGCAGAAGTGCAGGAGCTGCAGCTGCCACGTGTCTGCCAATGCCAGGACAAGTAACTGGCTGATGGAGCTGCTGTTGAACTTTTTGTCCCTCTTGGTAGGAAGGAGAAAAAACAGTGACAAGTTCCAGAGATTTCTCTGAGGAATATGAGAGGCATTTCTCAGAGATCATCCCCCTGCTACTCAGACCCACTTTCCCTTCGTAGGACGGTTGCCTTCAGCTCTGTGCCTGGAGCTCTGCTTGGTGCTGGGTGAGTGTCCTGTGAGGAGCAGATCCTCTGCCCACAGCTGCTGAGGAATCAGCCCAGCTCTGCAGCATTGACTTCAGGGGAATTTTGGGAATAGCAGACAGTGCTCTGGCTTCACATTTGCACTTGCAACTGCTCCTAGCACAGAAGGGCTGGTCAGCACTTGCAATCCCAATGCTAAGCAAAGGGGATGGATGGGAAATTTGGATTTTTCTGCAGTTCTTCCCCCTCTACCTGACTGTCCTTGCATGTCAGAAACACTCAGCATTTCTAGTGCAAAGAACAAAGTGAGTCCTGCAAGACAAGAGCATTATTGCCTGAGGCTCAGCACGCAGTGAGAGCTGCTCTGTCCCTCTGTCCTATCCCCAGATGCCTCATGGCTGCACCTTTCTTAAATGGAGTGCGATTATGCTCCCATGTTACACTGAAAAGCCACCAGACACTGCTGGGAGCAGAGAGGTCCACTGCAGACCAGGAAATGTCTCACCCTTCCTCAAGGTCTCAGCACCCCACTTCCAGCCAAGGACACACACGGCTCAATTCACCAACCCACCACCACCTCCTCCATCACAGCGTCTCTGCTTCTTCGTGAGCCTTTCAGAGAACGCAAAGATACCTGAGACAGGTTTGCACCTTGCAGGGCAGTTCAGAGCTTGGAAGGACACCCAAGAAGGATGTACAGGATTGCATCTCAGTAAGGGAGAATTGCTCATTCCCAAACAACAAACAGAATGATTGCCTACAGCCCCACAGTGTAGCAGAAAGTTGGGAAGCTTGTTGCCATGGACATGGCTGTAGAAAAGGACGGAAAGAATCAGAGTTGACTGTGCAGCTGAAAATCCCAACCGCAAGGAGAATGGGAGCAAGAACTCAATAACAACAGCAAAACCACAGACAGGTGGAGGAGCAAGGAAACACAAAGGGAGGTTGTGTGGATACAAAAATGCTGCTAGCAAGAATTTTTCTTGCTATTTTCTAAACCCGTGAGAGACTTTTCTCTCTCACAGAAGATAGGAGCAGAGTTCTATAAACTATGAACACCTGTGACCTTGCAAAAGTCTTGTTTATGGTACAGTAGAAAAATATTTTGACAATGGATGTTTTAGGATTTTAGCCAATCACCCCCAAGGGGTGGCTGATCCTTTGTCCAATTAGACTATGAAGAAAAGTCTATAAAAGAGTTTGTAAAATAATTAAATCAATCTTGCTGCACAATTCCTGCCTGCTGGATCTCTCTCCTCTCCTTCCTACGGCTGTGGGATACAGTAATAGTGGAGGAGCAAGGAAACACAAAGAGAGGTTGTGGCTGAGAGAGGCCAGGGCAGGGGCAGCCGGGCAGTGAGGGCAGCAATAGCCTCACCCAGCTGTGCCACCACCGGTGCTGGGCGGCTGCTCCCAGCCCTGTGCTCTGCAGAAGGAACTGGGCCCGGGGCTGCAGAGCTGCCCCACGGCTCTGCTGCAGCTCTGCCTGCCCAGAAGGGGGATCTTCGCCTTGGCCCCACGGTATTGAGGGCAGAGGCTTGGCTGGGTGCAAGAGGAGGAGGCAAAGGGGGCTTGCTCAGAGGAAGGGCTCTGCACTGGAGGGGGTCACACAGAGTTCTCTGAAGTCTCCCCCACACAGCATTTCTGGTTATAGTTTCCCCTCACTCCATGATCTCTGCTGCCTGGGGTTTTTCCTCCAGGGAAGCTTTTTTTCCCCTGTCAGCGTTCAGAGAACCCAGCACAAGATCCCTGCACTCACCGTGGCCCTCCAGAAAGCTGCGTGTTGGCAGGGCGCTGGCTGGACACGTCTTCCTGCTTGCAGGTGGGAAAGGGCAGGACACAGCAACCTGATGGGCCCAGCAGAGGTGATGCCTGTGCTTCTATCAGCAAAGGAATGGCTGAAGGCACTTTCAGAGGCTTCCATCAGACCTACTGGTCACTCAAAGTTACAGCTCAGGGTTCTCAGTGACTTGTTCCAGCAGGAGAGCCCCTTTTGTATTTTCCATCCCCAATTCCCCAAGAATATGAAACTGAAATCACAGACTCAGGGAAGCTCCTTATCTTTATAGTAATCCCTCCCTTGGCCTTTCCCTTGCAAAGTGCCCTCAGCAATGTCCTGGGGGTGATGTAGAGCTGGGAGAAGACCTCCTGAAAGCAGAAGCCCCCTCTCCTGCCTGGGCACCGCTGGCAGCACACGAAGCTCCACAGCCTGCAGCCGTGCCCACGCCAGGGAGCCCACACGCCCTGTGCCTCTGGCGGTGCAGCAGGGAAGCCGCAGGCTGGGGGCTGTGCCAGCTCTGGGATAGCATTCCAGGCAGCTGCACTGCCCTGCAGCCAGACACTGACCCTGGCAGGGGCTGCAAAGCCTTGGCTCCAAGGGAGCTCTTCTCTGTACTCCCAGCCCAGCCTGCCCTTCCCCTCTCTGTGCCTCCCTCCCGTGCCCTGGGTGCCTGCCGGCTGTGCCCCAGCCCTGCTGGGCTGTGCAGAGCAGCTGCTCCTGGGCAGAGCTGTCTCTCTGCGGCGCTGCCCTTGCCAGGAGCTGCCTCCAGCCCCCGGAGCCCAGCCCAGCTCAGCAGCGCAGCAACAGCCCCAGGCAGCACTTTCCCCTCACCTTCGAGGCTCCTGCCAGGTGTCCCTGGGGCTCCAGGGGAACCTGCTGTCAAACGGCCTGAAGCGAGCACTGAGGTTTCACTGCCTGCACTGGGGAGACTAACTTATTTCCAGAGGCATCATTCCTCCTCTCAGAGGTGAAGTTGCAACTCAGTATCCTTTTTCATCTTGTTATTGCACAAGACACCCAGGCAGTGATCTCCCCAGGATGGGATCTCCTTTACCCCTGCTGAGGGAAGGGATCCAGATGGGCCAGTGGAGGCATCTCATCCTGGGTTTGTGTTCCCAGCATTTGAGGGACACCCAGTTCCCATCCCACACCTTCCACTAAGCCACAGCAGGTGAGTTTCCTCTTGCCTCTGTACATGCGTGCACAGAATAGACACCTGTGTGTGAGTGTATTCTCTCAACTCCCATAATTGGGATTGATGCCGACAGAAGGCAGGAGTGAGCTGGTCAGAGGTCAGGCACAAATGGCAGAGGTGGTCCCACATCTCCAGGAAAAGGAGCAGGTTCCTGTGGAGGACTAGAATTGTCCTGGCATTCCCTGGCCAGGCAAAGCAATGGGGTGCCAACAGCCTGAAGGAGTTTTGGACAACTCCTTGGATGGGCTGCCAGGTGGGCTAAGAAAGGTGATACTCACTGGGACTTGGAGCTGACCAACAGGAGAAGCTGCTCAGGAATGGGGTCAGCAGTGTCCACCTTGGCTGACATGACAATGAAATCGGGGCGTCTCACATGCCAAAGGGCAGGGAGCAAGGGCAGCAGCAGGGCGTGGGCCAGGGCACTCCAGAGGAGAAGAATTTGATGTACTGGGAGACTGATCCAAGAGGTGCCATGGTAAAGGCAGCTCTGAAGGCTGAAGGAGCTCAGGAGATCTTACAGGCCTTGCAGGAAAGCTTCCTGCCAGGACAAGAAGGATTTCTCCACGTTCCCGTGAAATAAGCATCCTTCTCTGCTGGCTGAACAGACAGAACTCCAGCACAAAGAGGCAGCAAACAGGACATGGAAACAGGGCAAGTTGCAAAGCAGGAATTTAGCAAACCTTGCCCCAGGATGTAGGGATAAAGCCAAAAGCAAAGCTCCCAGCATTTTGGGAGCCGCTGGGAAGGGTAGAGGAAGTCCAAGGAGCTGTTGCAGGAATAGAGGGTCCTGCTGAATGAGTCGCACCCATCCTGGAGGCCTGGCACAAGTGGGCACTGGGGCTGGTGGCCTCCTATGTGCATGTCAGCCTAGGAGATGGTCCTACACCCTTCCTCTGGGAGGGACTGTGCCTGTCCATGCACATGGCTCTAGACTCTGCAGAATCTACTTGAAGACAGGCTGAGGAGCTAAATACGTTGGCATGAATGCAGAATTGGGTCTCCAAAATCCATGTGGTTGAATTTGTCTCTTTAGGTTGAAACCTCTTCCTTTTGACTACATTCCTGAAGTCTCAACCTAAGAGCTGAGGGATTAGGGAAAATCATCAGGATGTTTACATTGGCCAAATCCCTGAGCATGTCAAGGTCCCTCTGCACTCAAGGTCCCTTGTGCCAGCTGCTCAGGGATGGGTGAGGATGGCTCGTCCTGAAGCGCAGTCGCTCATGGGATTGTGAAGGATGCAGGATGTTTTGTCCACTAAATATCAAGTAGCAGGAAACCAGCTGCCTATACCCAGATAAGAGTCAGAGACAAATATGTGCTTGCCTAATCCCTATCTGTACTTGCTTAATCAGCTTTTAGTTCCAGGACCTTGAGCATAATGACCATACAAGGAAGGAGCAACCAAAAGACACCGGAGGATGACTACTAACCTTCATTCTGCGACCACCAAGAGGAAAAAAAAAGACCCCCTAGCAACAAGTCACACATGCGCAGAATACCATGAAAAAGACACATTAACAGGAAAAGAGACTGTATAAGAAGGAACTGGAACTGGCGAAAAGTGCGGCAGTTGGTGGAGCAGAGACTCCCCTGCCGCCCAGCGCTGTATTTGCTTTTGCCTTGCTTGCTTGCTGTTAATAAATAAAATTGAAATTAGCATATTGAGTCTCGGAATTCATTACAAATTGGTGCCGTGACTCGGATGCAACTTGTACGGTGGGGTAACGGCTCTACCGGGGAGGCGCCCCGCCAATCTGTCGGCGGCCCTGGTGGTCCCGATCCCTACCTCGGTTGCACCGACGAACCTAAATTCAAGGCATTAGGCAAAGGAAGCCGGCAGACCCTGTAAATTTTGTGCACAAAGGTCCGGACGAAGACGCAGGACGCGTGAGTATCTGTGCGGAAGGATCCGTTCGGTCTGGGTCGGGTATCCTGGAGTGCTGCGAGTGTGTGCATGAGAGGGGAACCGGCAGCTCGGATTCTCCAAGTGAGTGTGGACCCTCAGTAGTGCGGTTCTCATTGCCCACGAGGGCGTGAGCCACGAACCAGGGGAAGTGAGTGAATCTGCATCACAGACGCGCTTGAGGGCACTCCAGAAGATGGGACAGGGGAAAAGCAAGCCCTCCGTACCCATAAAACTTCCCCCGGTGCCTAGAGATAGTCCACTGGGGTTTATGTTAGATAATTGGAGACATTACCCTAGCACAGGGGGTAAGGATAAAGCTAAAATGATTCATTATTGTATAGAAATATGGGGCGGGAAGGAAATTTCCCAGGGTGTTTTCTGGCCTATATTTGGATCATCTGAAGGATGGGTAAAACAGAAACTTAACACCTGGGTGAATACAAAAACTCCTTTCAGTCAGGAAGAGAGTGATTATGCTGGCGTTTGGGCAGCAACACCTGAAGATGAAGTGCTCCTGTTTCCCCTTAAGGAAGGAAAGCGAAAGAAAGATAAGAATAAGGAAGAAGACATCCCTTTGATCCCTCCCCCCTATGTGCCCCCTCAGGATCCCCAACCCCCAAATGCACCTCTAAGGGAGCCCCAGGGGGTGGGAGATAACCCCGAGCCCCAAGAGGAAGAACCGGGACCTATGACTAGGGGCCGGGCCAGACAACATAACTTATACCCATTAAGGGAAATGCCCATGGGAGGCCCGGGTCCTCAACCCGCAATAGGATTCATCTCAGTACCCCTTAGTTCTAGTGATGTACGGGAATTCAAGAAGGAGATGGGGAACCTCCTGGAAGATCCACTGGGGGTGGCAGAAAGGTTAGACCAGTTTTTGGGGCCCAGTATATACACTTGGGGTGAGTTACAGGCCATATTAAATATTCTCTTTACGGCCGAAGAAAAGAATAGGATTAGGAGGGCAGGAATGCGAATATGGGACGCACAACATGCGCAAGGACCATTAGCAGATACTAAGTGGCCTCTGCAGGATCCCAATTGGAATCACCAGCAGCAGGCAGACCGAGGTCACATGCAGGATCTGAGAATAATCATAATACAAGGAATTAGAGAAGCAGTGCCTAGGGGGCAGAATATTAACAAAGCATTCAATGAAAGACAAAAAAAGGAAGAGACACCCACAGAGTGGTTAGAGCGCCTGAGAAAAAATCTGCAGATGTACTCAGGTTTAGACCCCAAAACACAACTAGGACAGGCATTGTTAAAGACACAGTTTGTGGCTAAATCATGGGAAGACATTAAGAAAAAGCTGGAAAAGCTAGAAAATTGGCAAGATAGAGGTTTAGATGAATTGTTGAGAGAAGCACAAAAAGTGTATGTTAGAAGAGACGAAGAGAATCACAGGAAGCAAGTAAAAATGATGGTGGCGGCAGTTAGGGAGACAAGAGGAAACGATCCTCCCCCTCCTCGCAGACCGCGGCAAATGCCCCAGAGAAATGGGGGAGGGGACACACGAGTAGAGAAAAGGGATGTAAATGTGTGTTTTTATTGTGGAAATAGAGGGCACTTTAAGAAAAACTGCAGAAAAAGGCTGAAGGACGAGAGGATGTTTAAAGATTAGAGGGGTCAGGGGCTCTATTTGCTGGGGGCACGGAAACATCAGGAGCCCTTGATAAAAATTAAGATAGGTCCTCAGCAGCAGGAATTTGAGTTTTTGGTGGACACTGGAGCGGAACGGTCCACAATACAAGTATTGCCCGCCGGGTGCAAAATTTCATGGGATACTGCCCAAGTGGTTGGGGCAAAAGGGGAACCCTTTGAGGTCCCCATTATAAAGAATGTATTAGTAGAAACAGGGTCTAAAATGGGAATAGGGAGCCTCTTATTAGTTCCAGAAGCTGATTATAATTTGTTAGGAAGGGACTTAATTATAGAGATAGGCATTAATGTAGAAGTAGTGAATAAAGAATTAAAAGTTAGACTTTGTCCCTTGAGAGTAGAGGATGAAGAGAAGATTAATCCAGAAGTATGGTACAGCCCAGAGAGTGTGGGAAGACTCGAAATACCTCCCTTCTCGGTAACCATTAAAGATCCTGAGGTGCCGATAAGGGTCAAACAATACCCCATTTCTCCAGAGGGAAAAAGGGGATTAAAACCCGAAGTTGACAGGCTACTGAGTAAAGGTCTTTTAGAACCTTGTATGTCCCCTTTTAACACCCCTGTCTTGCCAGTAAGAAAGACAGATGGGTCATACAGACTAGTTCACGATCTAAGGGAAATAAATAAAAGAACAGTAGCGCGCTTCCCGGTAGTGGCCAACCCTTATACCTTATTGAGCAGATTAGGTCCCGAAAATCAGTATTATAGTGTAATTGATCTTAAAGATGCATTTTGGGCATGCCCCCTAGACGAGAAAAGTAGGGACTATTTTGCCTTTGAGTGGGAAGACCCAGTAACACATAGGAGACAGCAATTAAGATGGACAGGGCTCCCCCAGGGATTTACAGAGTCTCCGAACTTATTTGGACAAGCCTTAGAGCAAATCCTGCAAGAATATCAGACTAGAGAAGGAGTGGTCCTCATTCAGTATGTAGATGACCTTTTAATTGCAGGAGGAGCAGAGGACAAAGTACGAGCAGAAAGCATCAGACTATTGAATTTTCTCAGTGTTAAAGGACTAAAAGTATCTAAGGCAAAATTACAATTTGTGGAAGAGGAAGTGAGATATTTAGGCCATTATCTGAGTAAAGGAGAAAAGAAAATAGACCCTGAGAGAGTAAAAGGAATTCTGTCCATACCACCCCCTAAGAACAAAAGACAAGTGAGGCAGTTACTGGGTCTAGTGGGGTATTGTAGACAGTGGATTGAGAACTATAGTAACAAGGTTAAGTTCTTATATGATAAGTTAAGCCAAGAGGGTTTAATAAAGTGGAGCGAGGAGGATGACCAACATCTAAGAGTACTGCAGCATGATCTAGTCAATGCCCCTGTCCTGAGCCTACCAGATTTAAAAAGACCTTTCTATCTATTTATAAATGCTGACAATGGAACGGCCCATGGAGTACTAACCCAAGAATGGGCTGGAAAAAAGAAACCTGTGGGGTACTTATCAAAATTGTTAGATCCTGTCAGTAAAGGGTGGCCCACATGCCTGCAGGCAATAGTAGCTTGTGCTCTCCTGGTAGAAGAGGCTAACAAGATTACCCTCAATGGAGAACTAAGGGTATTATCCCCTCATAATATTAGGGGAATTCTACAACAAAAAGCAGACAAATGGATAACCGATGCCAGACTCTTAAAGTATGAAGGGATCCTATTAGACTCCCCGAAATTAACCCTGGAGGTAACAACGCTACAAAATCCTGCTCAGTTTTTGTATGGAGAGCCCAATGAAGCTAAATTGGCCCATGATTGCCTGTTAACCATAGAAGAGCAAACTAAAATAAGACCAGATCTTGAAGAGGAAGAATTAGAAGAAGGGGATAGATTGTTTGTAGATGGATCATCTCGAGTAATTAATGGAAAAAGAGTATCCGGTTATGCAATAATAGGAGGGGAAGAGTTTAAGGTAATAGAATCAAGACCATTGAATAGATCCTGGTCCGCACAAGCCTGTGAGCTTTATGCCGTGTTACGAGCACTGCAATTATTAAAAAATAAGTTAGGAACAATATACACTGATTCTAAGTATGCCTATGGGGTTGTGCACACTTTTGGGAAAATATGGGAAGAACGGGGACTAATAAATTCCCAAGGAAAGGACTTAGTCCATCAAGATCTAATAAAACAAGTGTTACAGGCTTTGAGGGGGCCAAGAAGAATCGCTGTTGTACCTCTAAAAGGACACCAGAGAGGGCTGGACTTCAGAAGCAGGGGAAATAATGCAGCAGATCAGGAAGCAAAAAGGGCCGCACTATTAGCATTACGACCTACTCCCAAAGAGGATCCAGCAGCTGAGAGAAGGAAGTGCCATACTTGCGGGGGAAATCTACAGGACCCTCCTTGCTATGCTTGTTGCGACAATTGGGGTATGGATGCTATGGAATGCGCCTGTGAGACACCAGGGGCTAAGCATTGTCTTTTCCACGGTAAAATTTGGCAGATTTATAGTTTTACAGCCCAAGAGAAAGAAAAGATGCAGAAAATGGGATTGAGGGAAAATTCGAAGGGGGAATGGAGACTACCAGAAGATGACAGGATCGTGCTACCAAAATCATTAGCCATGGAAATTATGAAGAGAATGCATAGCAAAACACATTGGGGAGCACAGGCATTGGTAGACCAGTTTGCCATTAAGTATATGTGTATCGGAGCAAATGATCTAGCAAAACAAATAGTGAGGGGATGTGTTATTTGCCTAAAGGTAAATAAGACGAACCTAAGGAAATCCCTAATGGGGAGACGGCCTACAGCATATAGGCCATTCGCCAACATTCAGTTAGACTTCACTGAGTTGCCAAAAACCGGAAGATATAAGTACCTACTGGTAATAGTGGACCATTTAACCCATTATGTAGAGGCATTCCCCACTACAAGAGCAACGGCGCAAGTTGTAATTAAAACCTTGTTAGAACATATTATCCCAAGATACGGGATAATAGAAACCATTGATTCAGACAGAGGACCACATTTTGTGTCAAGAGTGATCAAAGAAATCATGACAGTAATGGGGATAAAATAGGACTACCACACTCCCTGGCACCCCCAAAGCTCGGGGAGAGTGGAAAGAATGAATGGGGAAATCAATAAGCAACTGACAAAAGTTATGATGGTAACCAAATTGTCATGGGTAAAGTGTCTACCTCTAGCATTATTGAACATTCGAACCCAACCTAGGTCAGACATGGGAATATCTCCTTTTGAAATGTTGTACGGAATGCCCTATAATATGGAAGAGCCTCAAGACCACCCAAGCCTAAGAGATCAGAATATAAACATGTATATCACAAGTTTAATGAAGTATAGAGAGAATCTGTGGAAAAAGGGAATGCTAGCCCAGAGACCCCCATTAGACCTTAAACTACACCGGGTACAACCAGGAGATTGGGTGATGATAAAATCCTGGAAGCAACCCTACTCCCACTGTGGGAAGGTCCTTATCTTGTACTACTTACCACAGAGACTGCAGTTAGAACAGCAGAAAAAGGATGGACGCATGCTAGCAGAATCAAAGGACCAGTGACGGGACCAACCCCCGAGTGGCAGGTGACCAGCCGCCCCGGAGACCTGACATTAAAGATTCAGAAGAAAAATCATTCATGAGCAAACATCGGGTAGAATATGCACCAGAACCATATTATATTGAGGAAGGACTAATTCTAGCGCAGATATTAAAATAACGTGTGGGGACCCCAAGTGTCACTGTTATCTGTTTGTATGCTACATCTGTAAAGTATGCGGGGACAAGTAGTGGAGTCACTGTAGGCGAAGGGCTCCCCCTAGAGGGGTTTGTATTCCTTGCTGGATGCTCCAGCGAGACTTAATTGATTAGATCCTAAAGTAGAAAGTGATGCATGAAAGATTCATAAAAAAAAAAAAAAAGAATCTAAAGGATAGTGGAAGATCCTTGCATACAGGATTGAGCCAAAATATTGCTATCATCCTAATGAGCCAGTCCCCTTTATAGTTGAAATTATTTATTGCACCTGTCGTACCCACCTGAAGGGAATCCGGTGTGATACACCTCAGGTTAAGAACTGTAACTGGGACTCCTACGTTAAGAGGCAACAAGAGCGACAGAGCTGCCCCCAGGGGTCTCCTGAAGAATACTCTTGCTGCCGAGAAGATGGTACCCCTCGTGGCTCGAAGCAACCGAGTCGACGAGCGAGGCAGAAGAGTAGAAGGCTGTGGAGGAAAGAACCCCCAGAATGGAATAATAAAACTACGCTCATGGAAATGCCTCAAAAGTAAGATTAAGAGCAAAGATCCCTGGAGGGAGGGCAGGTCGCAGTGTGTAAATTGGAGGAATCCTCAAACATACTTTTGTACTCCCCACGCCTTTAGTGATGCTCATTGCTTGACCCGGCATATTACCCTTCTTGTGCTTACATTGTATTTAAATGAAGCTAGCGCAACAGAATCCCTATCACACCAACCATTTAAATGGTCATTAATACAGTGGGAAGATCAGAAGGTTATACAAACAGTAACTACGCCAAGTAACCCAAGCTTTAGTTGTCAACTCTGTGATATTATACAAGTAAAACCATGCCTGAACAAAAAAGGATTTTTGTTGGGGAAGATGAAACAGGAAGGCCTTATAAATATGATTGCCTGACAAAAGATTTTGGGAATATGAAAACTATAAGCGACATCGAAATGAAAGCCACCTTTGAGATACCAAGTCTTAGTTACTGAACAACTGGAAAACAATGGTATGGCCAACTGAAGGTAATCCCCTCTTGATTGAACAATACCCTCTGCTTGCAGGCAGGTCCAAGGGTCAGAGCAGACCCTACTAGCTCAGCAGAAGGGGTCCAAAGAGTAGTTTTTAGGAGTTAAGATGTAACACTCTATGGTAATATAAGAACTCTTATAGGCTGTATGTAAATGCTATAGGATTTGTATCTTGTATTAGATTGGTTAGTGACAATTAGAATATTCAGTACAGAAGATGATTTATTGTATTGTAACCAGGACTTCAGACACTTTTTACTACACTCTTACTATACACTCTTACTATACTAGACTCGTGCTCTCTCTTACTAGACTCTCTTACTGTAGACTCTTACTATTCTCTCTTACTATTCTCTCTTTACTTACCCGCTTACTCTCTTGCTCTCTTGGGCCTGCTCAGAGCTGCCAGCTGCAGCTCTAAGCAGTGCCCCTGTACCCACACCCTTTGCAATAAACCGCATGTTCCAAGATCTGACTACAGAGATCTCTCGTCTCCATCCGTCCGTCTACGCCCGGTCCAGACCGAACCACCCTGCCCCTACAGTCTGGCGCCCAACGTGATTGCCGAACCCCCCAAGAACCGTCAGTCTGGCGCACAACGTGATTGAAGGCTCGGTTCAGCTTTCTCCATCTGTGGGAGACTTCTCCATGGACGGTAACTAAAAGACCAGTTATAGCCACCTAGAACGTGTCGTGAGCACGGCATACCGTTGCTGCGCATCGTAAAAGCCGGAGCTCTATAATTCTGCCGAGGCAGCCCTCGAGCACGGGGATTACCTGGAGCTCTTGGAGGGAATTGCCTGGCAGTCCTCGAGCACAGGCGGCCACTGCTGCGCAGCGGCTCCCTGGAGCTCTTTGAGGAAGTTTGCCGTGGCACCCCTCGAGCACGGACACGCTGCTAAGCAGTGCCGACCGGAGCTCTAAGGAGGGACCCTGCCGCGTGCCCCGAGCACAGGCGAGTAGTGCTCAGCACCGCCCGCACTGGAGCTCTTAGTGTGACCCACCCGTGAGGTCCTGAGCACGGAAAGCCGTTGCCACGCGACGCCTAAAACCGGAGCTCTGAGAAAGGACCCAAAAGCAGCGTCCTGAGCGCCGAGTGGAGTGCCTGGCCAGCCCCCCACGACGGACCTCTGAGCAAGGACACTGCTCCTACATCATCTAAGTGAGTATCATACTGGTCTGATAATGGGACAAATGCACTCTGCCCATGACAGAGATCTCTATAAGCAACTTAAGCATTTACTAAGCTCTAGTTCAAGACAATTACCTAAACAGGAGCTAAAAAACCTCTTAGAATGGACTCTGATTAATTTCCCAAATGCTGACCGTTCAGCCGTCTTTACAAGAGACTCCTGGGACACAGTTGGGGTTAAGCTCTTTAATAATATCTCCTACCGGGATATGGCTGCCGCGCAGCTGCTCCCAGCTTGCAGAGCGCTGGTGGAGCTGTTTGCTGCGAAGGCGCCGCCCGCAGCAGTCACCCCGCCGAGCCCGGCTCCTGCTGCGAGCCCGGCTCCTGCTGCGAGCCCGCCCCTTGCCGCCGCGAGCCCGCAACAGGGCGCGGCCCCCGCCTCTCCGCCGGTCCTCGCGGCTCCAGTACCCGCGGTCCGGCTGACTCGCGCCGCCCCGCCCCCCGCGCTCGCGGTCCCGGCACCCGTTGCCCCGGCCCCAGCCACCCCACCGGACCCCACGGCCCCTCCCACCATCCCCGCCCCCGCCATCCCGCTCGTCCCCGCTGTCCCGGCTCCCGCCCTCGGTTCCAGCGTCTTCGCGGCCCCGCCCCTCGCTTCTATCACCCCGTCCGCCAGCGTCTCCGCGACCCCGCCCCTTGCCCCTGCCCCCACGTGCCCCCCCGCTGCTGCCGTCATTGTTACCCCACCCCCCACTGCTGGCATATTCGTAGCCCCGCCCCCCGGTGATACCCCGGCGGGGGCGGCGGCCACCCCCCTGCTAGCTACGGGTGCTACCGCTCCCCCAGCCGCGCCGGTTATGGCCATGGCTGCCATTATAGCCGGCCCCCCGCAAAGCCAAGCGGCGACCCTTCTTCCAGCCCCCCAGGTCCCCCTTGCCGCCACCGACACGGCGCCGGTGGTAGCTAATAGCCCATCCGCGTCCGTCGCTGCTGCGTCTTCACAGTCTCCTGCCGCTCCCGAACCACCAGTACCGACAGCGCCTGTCACGACCGCGCTGGGGCCCCCGGTGCCCCCTGTACACGTTGCCGCGGGAACCCTGCTCCCTCACCCTACCGTTCAAGCGCACACAGCACGCCCCGAGCTGTCCCCCGGCCCCGCGGCAGCACAGACGCCTATGTCTACTCCCGTCCCTGCCGGCGTCCCTGCGCAATCCCCCGATCCCAGCACACCATCGCTCGCGCTGGAACGCGGAGCGCCCCAGCCCCGCGAGCCACTTGGTGCCGGTGCCGCAGCGTCTGCACGGATGACTGGAGCCCCCTCCGTGCCTGCCGCTGCCCCAGCCCCGTCTCCCGGCACCGCCGCTCCGGCAGCGTCGTTCCTGCCCGCCGCACCACCACCTACCCCAGCCCAGCCTACAAGCTCCCAGCGGCAGCACGCCGTGATCCAGCCGCCGGTCCTCCTGCCTCCCGCCGCCCCGAGATCATCTCCTGCCGACAGAGCAGCTCTGCCGCCGCCGCCCGCCTCCGTGGCCCCAGACCGCACCCTGCTGTATCCACCGCAGCCTCCCGCTCCTCAGCTGCCAAATAGTGCAGTCCCACCGCCACCGGCATCCATGATCGTCCCATCGCCCCCTCCCTCGACCGCGGCCGCAGCCCCAGCCCCTGGTTCTGCAGTCCTGCCATCTCCCGCTCTGCCCGAACCGCCCGCCACACGGACTGCCGCCATCACAGCCTGCCACGTTGCCCTGATGACGCAACCCACGCATGCGCAATTGCTGCAACCCCCGGACCAGCGATATCACTGCGCTCACACTCCTCCAGTCGCAGCACCGCTCCCGGGACCAGCCGCACATCACCCCGCGGCTCTGCCACCTGCCCCCCTGCCTCCGCCGCCGCATCCCGGAGCCAACCCAAGCAGCACCGAATCACGCCCGCACTCCCTCGAACACCCAGCCGCGCTATCGCCCTCCGCGCCCCTGGCACCGAATGGGACTACTTTGTATCACCAATCGATCGCACTGCCACAGCCAGGCACACAAGCCGTGCAACGAGGAGGGGGAGGGTGGAATATGACACCTGCTTTTATAAATACAGGACAGACTGAGAACTATTTTGCCCCTGCAAATGCCAACACCTTAATCCCAATACAAAACAATTCCGAAAAAGAATTAAGTCTGTTCCCAAACAGGTTCACTGTCCCCCCAGTGTTTGGGACAGACTCCTCAACCCAAAAAGAGACACTAAACCCTGAAAATTCGCCTGCGTTAATCCCAAAAGTAGAAAACTCCCAAAAATGTTTTAATAATTTTCAATTAACAGATTGGCATGAAATAAGACTCCAAATCTATAAAGATGGAAGTCTTAGTTTATTAGCTAAGCCTGTGATAGCTAGCCAACAGCCTAACAGTCCTAAAACGTGGGCTCCCATCCCCACTCTCGAAATTAAAGAACTAAAAAAGGCTGTAAGATACAGTGGCATTTGCTCACCGTATCTTAAACAACTGCTAAAAAGTACCCTAAAAGGAACACATCAAACTTTAAAACGCATTTTAAATCAACAGAAAGGGGGAAAAGCCCAGGCTACACCTCAAAGAAGGTTGAATAAAGCCTTGTATGTTTTTAATTTCTTGAACAGCTCTGCAGAAGAGCCTGATCCCCCCATTTTCAGATATTTCTTGAACAATAAAAAAGCAAAACTGAAAAAACACCCCCCAGTTTTAATTAAGATTCTAGAATCAGGAAAAATAGAAAGACCATACAATCTCATAATGTGGGGAAAGGGATTTGCATGTCTCTCCACAGGTGAAGGAACCAAGTGGATTCCAGCAAAGAAGGTGAAGCTGTACCACGCATCAAAGCCTGCTGTCGGTTCCACTTCAGCCAGTGACCCCGTGAGTGGAAGCCGAGAAGCCATCACCCAAATGTGAACTAGGCAGAACCACTGAGAGAAGATCATCTGCCAGAAACGGCTCAAGAAAAGAATGGAGTTCTAGTATTATTTGTGTAGATGCATGTTATTTTTAACCTTTTGTTTTTGTTTTTGCAGTGAAGCTTTACCTGTAAATCAACCAAAGACAAATGTCTGGGTTGCTTTAGCCAAATCTGCAGGCTCCGATACCATCTGTCTGTCTGACACAAGCCCTGACAAACCTTTCTCAACTTATAGAGTGCCTTTCCCAGAAGGTTTTCATACAGTTACAAAACCTAAGGGACCTAGCTAACCAAATTACAACAGATAACCTGTCTTGGCTAGACAGTTTGTTTAATGGCTGGAGCTTTGCACCCTGGCTAAGGGAACTCTGTAAAATAGGCTTGATTATTCTAGTAGTAATAATTATAGTTTTAGTAGCAGTACCTTGTATACTTCAGTGTGTGCAAAAAATGATGAGTAGGACTGTGTCTAATATCTTAGTTGTTCATCGGAACGGGGGAGATGTTGGGAAAGACGAAACAGGAAGGCCTTATAAATATGATTGCCTGACAAAAGATTTTGGGAATATGAAAACTATAAGCGACATCGAAATGAAAGCCACCTTTGAGATACCAAGTCTTAGTTACTGAACAACTGGAAAACAATGGTATGGCCAACTGAAGGTAATCCCCTCTTGATTGAACAATACCCTCTGCTTGCAGGCAGGTCCAAGGGTCAGAGCAGACCCTACTAGCTCAGCAGAAGGGGTCCAAAGAGTAGTTTTTAGAAGTTAAGATGTAACACTATGGTAATATAAGAACTCTTATAGGCTGTATGTAAATGCTATAGGATTTGTATCTTGTATTAGATTGGTTAGTGACAATTAGAATATTCAGTACAGAAGATGATTTATTGTATTGTAACCAGGACTTCAGACACTTTTTACTACACTCTTACTATACACTCTTACTATACTAGACTCGTGCTCTCTCTTACTAGACTCTCTTACTGTAGACTCTTACTATTCTCTCTTACTATTCTCTCTTTGCTTACTCTCTTGCTCTCTTGGGCCTGCTCAGAGCTGCCAGCTGCAGCTCTAAGCAGTGCCCCTGTACCCACGCCCTTTGCAATAAACCGCATGTTCCAAGATCTGACTACAGAGATCTCTCGTCTCCATCCATCACCATCCGTCCGTCTACGCCCGGTCCAGACCGAACCACCCTGCCCCTACAGATTTTATTTCTGCCCAGCATCTAACCCAGGGAAAACCTATTGTAACTGGCCTGGACACTACTACTGTGCATACTGGGGCTGTGAAACAGTCACCTTTGGGTTTTCCCCTGGAGGAGGAAAAGACAAATATATCAAGGTCGGGTGGAGGCCCAGCGGGTGTCAGCCCCCAGAGGTAGGGCCAGACACAGGAATAAAGCAGGGTGGAAATTGTCACGGAATTCAGATAAATGTGACCAATAAAATGGATTCCGGATGGGCAATAAGAAAAACCTGGGGAGCCAGATTATGGGAATCCTCTACAGATCGAAGTGGGCACTTTCTAATAAAAAGGGAAGAGATACCACCGAGTGTTGAAGCCATAGGCCCCAACGTAGTTATTAACCCCCCTATAAAAATTCAGTCCCAGGGTAATCAAGCGGCAGAGGAAGACCACACTGCTCAAACACCGACTATTTATAATCAAACTGAATCAGACCAAAAAGAATTGAGGGAATACAGCACCTTATGGAAAGTAATGCAAGCCAACTTTGGCATTTTAAATAAGACCAGCCCAGAACTGACAAAAGGATGTTGGCTATGTTATAATATCAGGCCTCCCTTTTATGAGGCTGTCGGAATAATGGGTAAACCACAAAGACTCAACGAGAGCAACCCAAAACAGTGCTCTTGGAAAAAGAACAAAGTGAGTGAGCAGGGGATAACACTCTCCCAGGTATCAGGACAAGGACGATGTGTAGGTACTGTTCCCAAAAAGAAAAAACATTTATGCAACATCACAGTGAAAAATCCAAAGCAGAGACAGCCAGCAGCATGGTTAATCCCGGCCGCCAATACCAGATGGGTCTGCCAAAGCATAGGAATAACTCCTTGTTTGTCCCTTGAAGTTTTTAATCATACTCATGACTATTGTATTCAGGTAACCATCATACCTAGAATCACTTACCACCCTAAAGACTATGTTTTCAAGCAACATATCACCCCTAAACACCACTTGATGAAGAGAGAACCTTTCACTGCCCTAACCATAGCAACCCTCTTAACAGTAGGAGGAGTGGGAGCTGGAACAGGAATAACCTCACTAATTAACCAGCAAAAAGAGTTTAAAGCACTAAGGATCTCTGTAGATGAAGATTTAAGTAAAATAGAGCAAGCAATTGACGGATTAGTCAAGTCAGTCAGGTCACTGTCAGAAGTGGTCCTACAAAATCGCAGGGGACTAGACTTACTGTTTCTACAACAAGGGGGTCTTTGCGTAGCACTCAAAGAAGAGTGCTGCTCCTATGCCGATCACACCGGGGTGGTAATAAACACCATGAACGAATTAAGAAAACAGCTAGAACAAAGGAAACGAGACAGGGAAACACACCAAAGCTGGTATGAAAACTGGTTTAATCATTCCCCCTGGCTGACTACATTGCTTTCAACCATTGCAGGACCATTAATTTTGTTAGTGCTTAGACTCACCTTTGGACCATGTATATTTAATAAACTAATTTCTATAATAAGAAGCCGCTTAGAAGCGGCACACATTATGCTTGTTAGAGCTAAGTATAAACGAATACTTGAAGAAGAAAACTTAGAAACATTAGAACTGGCTAAACAAGAATTACAAAGATTCATGGAACAAAAATGAATAAAGAAGAGAAATGGGGGATTGTGAAGGATGCAGGATGTTTTGTCCACTAATATCAAGTAGCAGGAAACCAGCTGCCTATACCCAGATAAGAGTCAGAGACAAATATGTGCTTGCCTAATCCCTATCTGTACTTGCTTAATCAGCTTTTAGTTCCAGGACCTTGAGCATAATGACCATACAAGGAAGGAGCAACCAAAAGACACCGGAGGATGACTACTAACCTTCATTCTGCGACCACCAAGAGGAAAAAAAAAGACCCCCTAGCAACAAGTCACACATGCGCAGAATACCATGAAAAAGACACGTTAACAGGAAAAGAGACTGTATAAGAAGGAACTGGAACTGGCGAAAAGTGCGGCAGTTGGTGGAGCAGAGACTCCCCTGCCGCCCAGCGCTGTATTTGCTTTTGCCTTGCTTGCTTGCTGTTAATAAATAAAATTGTAATTAGCAGATTGAGTCTCGGAATTCATTACAGGATCATGGAATGATGGAATCATAGAATGGGCCGGGTTGGAAAGGACCTTTAAAGGCCATCTAGTCCAACCAGCTGCCATGGGCAGGGACATCTTCAAGCAGAGCAAGCTGCTCAAAGCCCTGTCCAACGTGGCTCTGGATGTTCCCAAGGATGAGGCACCCAACACCTCCCTGGGCAGCCTGTTCCTTGCTGTCACCACCCTCGGTGTAAAAAATCTCTTCCTCATGGTGGGATCTCTTGGATGACAGTGTGAGGAGCAGCAGGCCAGCAGAGCTCATGGAAGGAAGAGACTCATTTCATGGCACTGCTGGCCTGGGCAGAATTACCATGGCTCCGAAAGGCAGCAGCTGGTGCAAAGGAATCCAACCCTGGGGTGGTGGTGAAAGAGCAAACAGGACTGGGCTGAGTGCTTGAGAGAGGATGAGGCTTGTGGTGATGCGATACCTTTATTGTATTTTTATATAAGTTTTCTGTACCCCAATGGTTCATGCCTACCTTCCCCACTCCTATTTCCAGTTGGTTTCCCCCAGAGCCAAGCCTCTCCCCTGGTGCTCCCTACATGGTTGTTCTCCTCCCCTTGTTCTAGCTCTTTCCCTATCAATCACCCAAACCCCTCCTGTTGTTCCCGAAGGTCCAGTGTCCATCATGTGAAACCTCCCAATTTACCCTTATATGGTCCCCATCAATCCCCCGAGACCCTACCCCTCTAGATACCGCCCCCTTTGGAAATCCCCTAAACCTCGATGCCCCATTGGGGCATGTGATCCCTTTCCCCTCCTCCCCTTGGGGCTATTGGCCCAAGGAAATGTCTATCCTCGTCCACATCCCTCCCTTAGAGATTTCTATTGGTCCCCAGTTAAGCCATCCCCATTGTAACACCTCCCTTTATAAGGGCTTCCCTGGAGCTGCTGGAGGCTTGTCTCCTGGGAGTTGCCTCCAATAAACTTGGATTATGCTGTGTGGCAAGCCTCCTTGCTACTCTTTATCCTCTCCCTCGTTGGGACTGCTGACAGCCACTGTGCCTGGAGCTTCAGCTCCCCTGGGCAGAGCTGAACTCCTGAGGAGCAGCTTTAAAGCCGAGAGCCTCCAGCTGCTCCCCACTCCTGTCGCACACCGCAGGAGCTGGCCTGGGCAGTGGTCAGTGGCGGTCATTGCGACAAGGCTGATGAGGAAAGAGGACTCCCCGTCCTGGCCTTCTCAGAGGGTCCTTCCCCAAGAGCTCTGAAGCTGCCTGCAAGAGCCTGAGCTCTTGGTGCCCTTGGCCATGGCAGTTGTGTGCACCAGTGAGGTCTGTGAGGAGACAAGTTGTCCTCGTGGCACTGGGGCTGTGTCCAGGCAGCCCTGGGGACGCTGGGCACCGTTACGCTGCTGTCCTTCCTGGGCACTGCCCTTCACAGCCCAGGCTGCCTCCAGGGAGAGCCCTGGGCTCTGGGAAGGACAGGATCTCCCATCCCAGAGGCTGGGATTCAGGCCTTGGCCCTTCTGCTCCATCAAACAAATGCTTTGCTCAGCACCAGAGCCACCTGCCTCTGCCTGCCTGCAATCACAGCCTCCAGTGACTGGCTCGAAGGAGGCCCTGGGGAGGCTCCATTGTTGGTGATTGAATCTCAGACCCAGACCACCATGTGCTCCTTTGTTCTGCCATGTGCCTCTGCAGGCAGGTTTTACAGCTTACAACCCAATTCTACCTTATAATTCTCCATAGTTCCCCCTTTTCTGTTTTATACAAATAAGAATTATGACAGCGATTAAATAGATAGAACTTTGTGAAACAATGTAAAGTTGTCTAAAACTTTTACCATCACTCAGAGTCTGCAACTGCTGGAAGGTCCTATTTCACAGTGAATGCTTAGAAAGTCTTTCCTAGGCAAGACTTTTAAGTTTACTTTGAAAGATGGTCCAGCTTTTCTAAGATCAAATTGGCAAGTCAAAATGACTTGATTACACTTTTAGGGCAGAAACACTTGGGTCTGATGGTAGAAATCCCTAATCAGCCAGGGATAGGGCTTAGCCAGAGCCTTAAGCCTTGACTGAGAGGGTCTCTCTAAAATACTTATAAAATTGCTTAAAAATTTTATTAGTATGTTCCCTATTAGCATTAGGAAACAGCCAGTGGCAAGTCTCAAAAATACTCCCAGACCTCGCAAAAATCAGCCATCTGCACCATTAACTGATATTAAACACACTTGGCACAGCTCAGGACAATGTCTCATTAGCCCTTAGCTGCATACAAGCTCAATTATGGATGCAATCCACAGCTTCCTTCATTATAAGAGAAGGTAATGAAGGTGTTTTCCCTATTGAAATCCGAGGAGCTGTTTGGAACAATGCTACTAAATTGGAAAAAAAGCTCCAATCCTGGTGGACCTTGGTAAATTTCACCTATGACCCAATGACTACCATAGCTACTGCCTTCGTGCTTACGATACGGAATGCCACAGTTGATGTAATTCATCCTATTGTCGCATTGGGACTAAACTATGAAGGAACAGTTTTTTACCCCTCTGAACACAGAGTATGGGCTCGGATGGTAGGAGAAAAATGGCAAATGGTGAATTTAGAATCTTGCATCACACGGGAACAACAAGGATTTCTCTGTGAAAGTAATATGCTTGATGCTAAAGACATATGGCTTGATGCAGAACAAGGCATTTGTCACTTTGAGATCCACCCAGACACTTCACCAAAAACTGTACTTGCCTATATTGGCCAAGGCTGTGTAGGCTTAAGAACTGTCTGCCCTTCTATGATGATAGATGACAGTAATATAAATGTAGCTGCCAGGAATCACTCTAATTTTTGGATCTGTAATTTTACCAAGATTGTTGGGTGTGACTTTTTGTATTTAGCACCGGTCGTGTCTCATCAATTAATAAGGTCTAACTACACCATATACCATACATTGCTACCCACACCTAGTGGGATGGACCTAACATTAGTAAAGCAATTAGTGAAACATCAGGACCTAATGGAGATTTTAGAAGAAATCCAAAGAAACGGGAAAAAGACCTTAATCACCACCCATCATGACACACAAGAAATCAGCAGAATCTTGCAAAGGGTAAAACAAGACGCAAGCCATAACTGGTGGGACTCGCTTTTCGGGTGGTCACCTACCACAACAGGCATCCTAAATACGTTCTGTCACCCCATCATTGTCTTATTAACCTTGGTTAGCACCTGCCTCGTGCTGTCTATCACGTTGCTTATTTGGAACTATAGAGTACTAAAAAGGTTATCAGTTTTAACTACTTTGTCAAACACACCTGGAAAAGCATTAAGGGATGCCTACTGAAAAAAATCATTAGGAAAAGAATTTATGTATTAGTAAAAGAAGTTACTAACTCTTTAGAAAAGGGGGGACTGAATCAGGGGAATGGGGAAGCAGAGGTTAAGTGATTTATTAAGAATTGGTTTGTTAGAAGCAATGCATAGAGCTTGCTCAGCACTTACGGTGCATACCAAAGCAGCAAGAGAGGATAAGAGACTACTGATAAGGCAAAGGAATCCTGGTTTTAACCTAAAACTAGCTCAAACCAGTCTTGAAGCTTGGGCTTGGTCCAGGGGCATAAAGAGCATGCGCAGGGAGGGAAGGCAAAAAGTTCAGGATGAGGAAGACACTTTACTTATCTGAGGAGGACTCTTGTTTCATCTCGGAGACCCCTGCCCACGACCACCAGACAACACTGCACAAGCGCAATGTGGATGTAAATGACTTTTGGGTTCATTGTCCTACGAAGCGAGGCTAGGCGGAGCCAGATAATGAATATGTATAGGTGTATTGGGAAACTTAATGAATATGGAACTTGTAACCCGATAAATACCAAGCTGAATGCAGCTGTCGGCGTGCATGGCTTTGGAGGAGCTATCGCCCATGTGTCCCAGCGCTGGAATAAACACACCTACTTTACTCCTTATTCTGGTAGTGGAGTCTTTTCCGCTCATCAGGTGGCTGGTTGGTTGGGTTGGGGTTGGGGTTTTTTGGGGTACCGCTGGGGGGGGTTGTTTCTTGTAAGATGTGCTACGGGGTTTGAAGGTGCTGTGGGTACCCGCAGCGCTGGCACAGCCCCGGCACGGGCAGGGCGGCCCCGGCCGGGCTGAGGGAACCGGGAGCGGCTGCCCGAGGCTGGAGCGGGGGCGCAGGAGCCGAAGGGCCGCTCTTCAGGAGGAGCGGCCGCGCTGCCCCGGAGCCGAGCTGGGCACAGCGATGGCCTCGGGGCGCTGTCAACCGCAGCCATTCCCGATGCTGCCACAGCGCTTGGCGGGCGGCTTCCAGGAGTATTCCTGGGGAGTGCCGGGCTGGGGTAAGAGCGCGGCTGCCTCGGGGCTCGGGGGCTGCGAGGGCTCTGCCGGGCGGGCAGGGGCGCGGAGCGAGGCCGGGCGGGCCCTCGGGGCCTTGGCGGGGGTGACCTCGGCTGGACGGGCTGGGGCCGCGGCCGAGCGCCGCCGCCTTTGGCCGGGAGCCTCCCGGGCAGAGCTCTGTGCTCGCTGCCGAGGCCCGGGCGGCCCGGGCAGCGCTCGGCGGCCCCTGGGCTCCGGCGCAGGGGGGTCCGTGTGGCCGGGCCGGCGCCGTGTCCCCAGCGCGGCCCGAGGGGAACAGCCCGACCCGGCCGCGGCCTTTTAGGCCTGCGGCTGCTCGGGGGGATGGGCTGAGCTGGGCTCAGCGGGAAATGGCTGAGGGAGAGTGGCTGAAGCAATTTCACAGCTCCAGTGGGAAACTCTTTACAGCACCATGTGCTGTATGGTGTGTTACAGACGGTGTCCAGTAGAAGGGGAATTCCTTCAAGACACTTGAATTAAGAGTTGATTTAAACTTTCTGTGGGCCTGTAAAAAGCTTTTGTTGCAGTGCAGCTCCCAGACAGCCCCTGGTGCCCGGCTGGGCTGTGTCTCTGGGGCACAAACACCCGCGGAAGGAGCTGGGCCCTCGGGGCTGCTGGTGCTGCTCGCAGAGCCTCCTTGCAAAGGGGATCCAGGGACATCCACAGGCAGAGGCACCTCAGCCTCACTGTGGCTCTCTGGGGCTTGTTCTGGAGAAATGACCTTTTGGGAACTCAGAGTTCACTGTAACTAGTGGAAGGGATTAACTACTGCAGCATTGTAAGGCTTCTTGCCTCCAATTAAGAGGATTTGTTGAAGTTTTCTAAAGGCTGTGTTGTGACTCTATGATCTGTGGAGAGCCTCTTTGTGCATTAGTGCAGCTCTGCCCATCACAGATGCTCGTTGCCACTGGGTGTCACAAAACCTCTCCTTGATAAAACCAACTCCATGGCAAAAGAAGTTCCCAAAGAGCAAGAATTCTTCTTTTCTCTGTCCTGCATGTTTAAGGAGCTCAGATTTTCGCAAAAAGGTTTCTTTCTACTTACTCCTTGAACAATGAACAAAGGAGCACCAAGAGTTTTGCCACTTCTTTCTTAGTTTTCCAAACTCTTTTCTAAGAGCCTGCCAAAATGGTATCTGGCAGCTGAGAATCTGTGGGATATCTCAGACTCTTGTCTGTGAGAAAAGATCATGGGAATTAAGTGCCTCAATACCTTTGAGGCCCTGGACTTTTTATTCCGTCTTTGGCCTGGGGCTGGATTTTCCCTTTCTTTCAGTCTTTTTGTTTTAAACTTCCCCTTGAATCAGAAAATGCCGTGACCTGATGTGGTTTCTGTAAGGATGAGTGAGGTTCTTCCCTTGCAAAGCAAAGGCAGTGGCCAAAAGGCAGCTGAGCCTCAGCAGGGACGGCGCCCATGAGCTGGAGCCGCCGGTGGAGCATCAGCTGCTCGGGCGGTCTCTGGGGAGAAGCAGGGCTGTCCTCTGCTTCCGCTGACAGCTCCGGCGGCTCTGGGAACCTGCGTGCCCGGGCAGCCCCAGAGGTGCCAGATGTGCCCCCGGGACAGGCGCTGCCGAGGGAGGGCGAGACGTGGGGCTGAGCCCTGAGCCCGAGAGGGGCTCTGGAGGAGGCACGGGCAGCTCCGCTCCTCCCTGCAGGGTTTGTGCCCTGCTCGGAACCAGTTCCCATCCAGTGGGGGAAAACACCGTCCCTGGGGCACGCAGGAGCGCAAAGGGCTTCCCACCCTTAATCCCGGCCCAGCAGCGTGGCTCCGTTTTGCTTTCTCCCGCTGCCCTGCTGTTGTGTTTCTGCCCTCGCAGCTTCCGCCGCCTCCAGGGCCCGGCTGCCGCTTTTCCCCTTGGGAGCGTCCCGGCGGCTGCAGGGAAGGCAAGGGAGGCTCCGTTCGCCCGGCTGAGGGTGCGGGATCCCTGTGTCCAGAGCTGCTCGGGCAGGATGTGACAGAGCTTGGACACGGGATACGCTCAGAGCAGAAGGTTGGTGTTGCTTACAATGTTAGAGTCAATACAGTGTAGTAAAATTGATCACAACTGAATGGAATTTAAATTGAAATTCCTACAACTCACATTTTATGCCATAAAGTACAATTTAATACAACTGACGTTTAAACAAATACAGCTTAAAAGTTTGCAACATTAAATACAATTTAAATTGAAACTCATACAACTTAAAATTAATACAAGTAAATCCAATTTAATGCAATGTAAACCTTATTTCATATCTAACAGTTAATGCAAGTAAATACTATTTAACGTCATTTAAATTTAAACTGATACAACTTAGTTTTATGCAATAGATAAAGAAAGAATTTAGTACAATTTAAATTCATACAACTAAAGTTAATGCAAGTAAATACTATTTGATACCATTTAAATTAGTATAACTTAAATTTATGCACCTAAATACAGTTAAATACAAGTGTAGATTCATATAATTTTAATACAAGTAAATACAAATGAATGCAATCTGAATTTAAATTCATACAACTTCAAGTTAATGCAAGTAAATACTACTTAATACCACTTAAATTTAAACTAATACAACTTAAATTTATACAGTTAAATACAGTTTAATACAATATGTTTAAATTCATACAACTTAAAATTAATAGAAGTAAATACAAATGAATGCAATCTGAATTTAATACAACTTCAAGTTAATGCAAGTAAATACTACTTAATACCACTTTAAATTAATACAAGTTAAATTTATATAGTTAAGTACAATTGAATATAATTTAAATTAATAATAATTGAATATATATAATATAATATATATATTATATGTCATATAATATATAATATATAATATATATAATAAATATAATTTAAATTAATACAACTTCAATGGTTTTTCACGTTAATATAATTTAAAATAAGATTAACATCTATCAAATTGATATCAATAGCTACAAAATACCTACAAAATCAACTTTTTGCAAAAGCTATGCGTCTTTTTTTTGGCCCTGTGGCCAAGCTTCGTGGGTTGGGAATGAACATGTTTGTGTTTTTCAGTCTCAAATATCCCTGTCCCCTTGGAGTCCAGTTCACGTTTTCCATTCCAGGTATTTGCATGTGTGGAGTCCTTAAGTAATGCTCTTCTCCTTCCCTCAAGTACTCTTCAATTAGTGCCACCTGCAATTAGAAAGAAGTGGTGTCACAAACAACTCCATTCGCCTCTATAAAAACTTTAAAAGCTTCTGCAATTAGTTGATTTCAAAACTAATAGTCATCAGAAACAGAAACACATGAAGGCTCCTCTTGGGCAACTGGCTGCAGCAGTGGTACCTGACTTGGTCATTATTTTTGTTTTCTCCATTTCTGTTTGGATTCAGTTATTTCATTGCTGTGGAATAGACTCCCTTCACACGGAGCTCCACTCAAGATGCAAACCCTGCATCATGGGAGAATCTAAAGAATCAATCTGCCCATTGCATTTTAAGCTGAAATAATTAAAAAAAAAAACCCAAAAACTCCTGCTCTACCGTGCTGACAGGCATCCAGTGCAATGTGCCTTCTTCAGGCACAGCACAGAAGAATGGACTGGGAATTAATCCAAGCATGGCTTCCTCTTGTATTGATCCGTGTCCTGAGTTGTCCCTTAAGTGCTCCTCAGCCCTGGCCTTGGATTGGAGCTGTGCCACATGCTCTGGCCATGGTTTGGGTCAGTGAGGGGGATGTGTTTTTGAGAGAGGCAAGCAGGAAAGTTTAGGCACAGTTCCATCTGCTGCCCTGGGGTGCTGAGGGCACAAGGAGTCTGGGAGAGAAGCTCTGCCTCCTCCTCATGCCCACAGGGCTGGCAAAGGGGACCTGTTCAGGGGATGGGCTGCACATAGCACGGTGCATGATGCCATGGAAAAGAGTTTTCTGCAGTGCTGCTGAAGCTTGATGGACACTTGTGCCCGGGCTGTGGCTCCTTTGCTGCCAAGAGATCCATGGCCACAGGTGCACAGGAAGCTTTGGGCTCTCCAAAGAACCTCATGGATTGCCTTTGCTGTGATGTGCTTGGCATAAAAACATGCAGAGGATCAGAGAGAGGATTCCTGGTGCCAGCCTCATTTTGAACAAGTTGAAATAAAAGCCTAGGAAACCATGCACTGGCCAAAAGCATATGGCAAGTCTGGGGAAGACTGATCCCCTAATAGAAAGGTCCAGTGCAGGGCTTGGCGCTATTTAACCATAACCACTGAGCCGCCAGGACTCTTCAGCCAGAGACCAAATTAAAATGTCGGCACAACATTCCTCTGCCTGTTCTATTTTGGGGGTAGTGTTGGTGTCTGGGTGAGCACAAAGGGCAGAAAGAGGAAGGAAAACGTGTCCCAGGTGATGGGTGGGCTGTGGAGTGAGGGCAAAGGGGACACTGGAACAGCAGCAGGATTTACAGCAGCTCCTTTAGGACCATCCAGCAGTGGCTGCCCTGCTGGGGATGCCACCCGGAAGCAGCAGAGGAATGATGTTCCTACCTGGAACTGTGGTTTGGCATGGTCTGCCTGTGCTTTTCATATTCATAGAATAGGTGTTGGCTCCAGCCCCCCAAATAAGAACTCATCTGGCACATCAGTTGCTGACATCAGTGCCTGACACTGCACTGACATCAGTGCCCGGTGCAGCTGAACAGCTGGGATGCTGTTTGCACAGCAGGGATGCAGTCAGACCCTCGCTGACTCCCAAGCTTGAGCATGGACAGAGGTCAAGGCACGGGATCAGGTTTCACCTGGCACATCCTCTCTTTTCTGCCTTTTCAACAGACCAGAGTTAGGGACATTTCCTGCCCAAGGAACCATCTGCTCTCCTGCCCTTTGCTGCAGGCTCTTACCTTCTGTATTTTAGTCCACACACGCTCTCCACTTCTTCCTGCGAGGATGTCCACAGCATCTGCCATCAGTGACTGCAGCTGTGGCACCAAGATACAAACAATTGGTGTGGAATTCACAGAGAAATCATTTCTCTGAATACACAAATTATATCCCAATTAAAATCATTTGCACTCTGATGATTTTGTGACTCGTCTTTCACACAGTGAGCACAGCCAACTCATCTTTGCTTCAGCCCTTGCACTGCGTTCTTGTGGATCTAAAATACTGGAGTAATCCCTCCCCACAGTCCCCTTCCAGGGTAGTCCTGGCATTGCCTCACCCTGCACCCTTCCCAACTATGGTTCAGATACTCTTAATTCAGAGACAGAGAGACAAGGATTGGATCCAGGCTGTCCTGCCCTTAGCATCAGTGTTTAGGAACAAACTGGGAAAAGCTGATACTTGAGACCTGTGCTATTGCTGCACTCTAAAAAATTCTCTTCCAGAATGTTGAGTTAGTTAAAGTGAATCCAAACAAAAGGTTTTGGAGTCTCTTCCCAAGCATTTTACTTATGACAAGGAATTAAGATCTACTGGGACTATGTCTGTAGATATCAACATTCCTGGGTGTGTTGGGGAAGATGAAACAGGAAAGCCTTATAAATATGATTGCCTGACAAAAGATTTTGGGAATATGAAAACTATAAGCGACATCGAAATGAAAGCCACCTTTTGAAATACCAAGTCTTAGTTACTGAACAACTGGAAAACAATGGTATGGCCAACTGAAGGTAATCCCCTCTTGATTGAACAATACCCTCTGCTTGCAGGCAGGTCCAAGGGTCAGAGCAGACCCTACTAGCTCAGCAGAAGGGGTCCAAAGAGTAGTTTTTAGGAGTTAAGATGTAACACTCTATGGTAATATAAGAACTCTTATAGGCTGTATGTAAATGCTATAGGATTTGTATCTTGTATTAGATTGGTTAGTGACAATTAGAATATTCAGTACAGAAGATGATTTATTGTATTGTAACCAGGACTTCAGACACTCTTACTATTCACTCTCATCTCTACACACATTCTCTCTCACTACTTCTTCACCCTCATTCCTCTCTCCCCCTCTCTCTCTTTACTTACCCGCTTACTCTCTTGCTCTCTTGGGCCTGCTCAGAGCTGCCAGCTGCAGCTCTAAGCAGTGCCCCTGTACCCACGCCCTTTGCAATAAACCGCATGTTCCAAGATCTGACTTCAGAGATCTCCTCGTATCCGTCCGTCACTGTCTCCCACCCGTCACCATCCGTCTACGCCCGGTCCAGACTGAACCCCAAAGCTCCCAAGAACCCACATGGGTGTGCTCCAACACATTTGGAGGCACAAGGCTTCCCCAAAGGCGTCCCTTTGGGGGAGGAAGAGAGACACCATGTGCCACTGATGCAGAGCAAGAAGGAGATGTTCCCCCCCCTCTTTTTTCCCCAACCCCCTTGGATACCATCACTTTTGGCCTCGTTGGCTCCAGCCATCATCCTACTGCTGACCCTTGCTGGAGCTGGGTTGGTTCAGCCAAGGGCCCAGTTCATGTTTCTCATGGGTTCTTCACTGTCTTGGGGCACCTCTGCAGCAAGTCTGACAAGTTACCATGAGCAGGCAGACAGGTTTGTTCTGAGACAGGGAGTATGTGGTGCATGGACCCAGCACAGAAAATCAATTTTCCCTCCTTTCCCCCTCCCCTTCTCAGCTCTACCCGGATTCAGGCTGTTTTGCTGCAGGTGCCTTCTGAGGTCAGAGATGTCAGGGCAGCATGACCTGAATCATTGCAATCATTTTTCCAGACTGATTTGGGGAGGTTTTGGGGGCAGAGAAGGGATTTTCCCTAGATACTGACAGGTGAGTTCTGGTGGCTCTATCAATCACCCTTGCAGGTGATCAGCACCTCCTCTCTCAAAGCACTGAAGGAGGATTTGAGAACTCTTTCAGGTCCCCACATTGGACAAACGACTTCCAGAGCACAGGGTGGAAATACAGAACTCTGCCCTGGCCCTTCCTGCTCTGTCTCCCAGCTCGCAGAGGCCAAAACAAGTGCTGGAAATCAAAACCTACCAGCTTGTCATCCTCCTGAGAGACTCTCTGCAGGTAGGGAGCAGTCGCCAGCTCAGCCATTGCCTGGGTCATCACCTGGGCCTGTTCCTCCCGTCTCTGCAGGCGGCTGAGCAGGCTGGCGTGGTGGAACTGCTCGATGGCCCGTGCACATGGGCCACGCTCATCCTGTTTGCCCGGGAAAAGAGAGGAGGTGAGAGGAGAGGCACAGGGAGCACCCTGATCCTTGGACTCCTGTGCCTCAAGGCTTCTCATCAGTGTTTGTGCTGGTCCTGCTCTCAGCAGTGTGCCATCCAGCACCTTTCAGGCCACGCTGCTGGGACAAGCTTTAGAGAGGGAACAAAAAGACTTTCTTGCTATAACCTCTCTAGTAGGACTAGGAAAATAAAGATGTCATCATGATACATGGGAAGGGGAGACAGCAGATGATAAAGACGAATGCAGGTTCCTCCTTTGGAAAGGGCTTTTCCATCACCCCCTCCACTGAATATCACCTGACTTTCCTGGATGGCTTTTCCAGTCTCAGGAAGGAGGCTGAGGAAAGGGTGCAGGGTGTCAGCTCATGGTTTGGGCACAGACAAGCCAATCTATGGTTTCAAAGACAGACCCTGGAGGAACTAAAACCTACAGAGGTGCTCTCTGACCTCCAGGCAGCCAGGAACGTCAGGCTTGAAGCATGTCCAGGCTTTCCCTTCACATCTGAGCCAGAGCAGTGTGTGTAAAAATGACGTAGTGAACTCCAGGCTGTGTGGCTGCAAAACCGAGGGGGCAGAATTGACTTCTCTTAACTGTTGCCATGGTTTAGTGAGCTTGGCTTTAGCACTGAGATGGTTTGGTCAAAACCAACCTGAGCAGAACAAGAAGCTGGATTGCACGTTTGCATCCACAAATGAGGAAGAGGGTGGCAGAAAGAAATGTTTGTTCTGTTAAATCCCAAATATATTATTTTTTCCTCTCCAAGTAAGTTGTAATGCTTGAGTCTGTAGCTGAAGTTTGGCCATTTTTAATTTAGCTTATGTGTGATCGAAATAAAACAGCATCGTGTCTGTAGCTTGAAGACAATTATGGAATACATTAAAGAAAACAAAAGTGGCCCAATCTCTGTCAGTGCCATAAAGAGGGATGAGTCCCCAGCAGCAGAGCAGCTCTGGCTTTGTGCCCATCTCTCTTCCCAGGTAGAACTGGCACTGCCATCTGCTCCTTGAGTCAGAGGTTCGGTCTCGCTGGGATCACTGAACGCTCTGTAAACTGAAGGGGAAGGGAATATGTTTCCCCTGATGATGGATGTGGACCTGGCAGCTGTTCCAACTCAGTGACTCTCTCTTCTTTCCTGGGGCTTTCCTCCTCTCCATGGCAGGTCCCACACCGACCTCTGGGACTGGTTATGAACCTGTAGGCCCATGTTTCAGCCCAGTTCCCTGTCCTTCCTGCTGTGGAGGTGGCACCAGGGTAGCCCTTGCCTAAACCACGGGGCTGCTGTGCCAGCCTCCCTGAAAAAAAGTCACTTGGCTGCTGCCTTCAGTGGTGCTGGGGTTTTACCCTGGCTTTTCTGGGAATGCACTTGTGTTTCAGCAAGAATATTTAAATGTAAAGGTGTAAAGCTCATAGAAAGTACTGGTGTGTGGCAGCAGTGTAAATGCCTACAGTGGGGACTGGCTTGGGCAGTCCTAAGGCAGCACCCTGTTCTCATCTCTGACAGGATGAATTTCTTTTCCCTGTGCCCTGGAAACCAGACCTCACTGCTTATCTCTGCTTGAACTGTGTGTTCCTGTTCCTCCAAATTAATTTACAGAAGAGGGGAGTCATGAGGAGTGCAAAACCTGCCTGATTTCAAAGTTTTTTCTCTTCCTGTTACTCTTTTGAGACTGCAGTAGTTGCAATAGAGAAATCTCACCTCCAAAAGCAAAGAGAGAAGTGGGGGGTCAAAAAAAAATTAAAAAGCCCCAGTTTTTCTGGGGCTTTCAGAAAGACCAGGATTTTATTGTGTA